>NC_048228.1:47557951-47562951 GCF_002007445.2 Ailuropoda melanoleuca | reverse complement strand
TGCCTTTCCATTTTCATTGGTAACTGGTAGCTCTAGCGTATATACTTGTCTTTAGTCCTTATAAAATAGCTTATTAATGTAGGGGCGCCTGGGTGGCACAGCGGTTGAGCGTCTGCCTTCGGCTCAGGGCGTGATCCCAGCATTGTGGGATCGAGCCCCACATCAGGCTCCTCTGCTATGAGCCTGCTTCTTCCTCTCCCACTCCCTCTGCTTGTGTTCCCTCTCTCGCTGGCTGTCTCTATCTCTGTCAAATAAATAAATGAAATCTTTAAAAAAAAAAATTAAAAAAAAATAAATAAAATAAAATAGCTTATTAATGTTGCAGTCTTGAGGATTCTAATTGTTCCATTCATCATATCCCCCAGGATAAAATAAATAACCCGATTGTATCTCTGTTCTCTAGTATGCAAATGAGATGTATAGGATAATACCTCCCAGAACTTATATAAAACTGTGCGGTGAATATTTTAAAAGAAAGACAGTATATACCATAGGAAATCAGTCTCTAGCTTCAGTAGATTAATTGTGATCAAAGACAGTGATTAATGCAAATATACAATATTAAATATACATATTCTATTTTATATTTTTCTGCTCCATTGCCAAATTAGAAATCAGTGCATTTCTATATGTAGTTATGATAATATCTTATGAATCAGTATTGTGGTCATATTTAAACAGGTTACCTCCTTCCTCCCCCTCAAAAAAAAAAAACACTAAAGAAATTGCCCCAAATCTTAGAAATATGTCAATGTAAAGATAGTGTTTTTTAAAAATTAAAATACTGAACTCTTAATATTAGTGAACCCTAAGATGATTTAATAATAGAACTCTTCATTTGGGAGTAATAAGAAAGGATATCAGTAGCCACAAAATCTACCTAAGTAGAATGATTACCTGGAGGAACTGAGGAAGAAGCCTCTTTCCATCAAACTAGTGAGTTATTAATGAAGATAAAATCTGTAGAAAATAAATTCAAAAGCATTCAAGACTATATTTTCAAGAGGGTGGATGGAACATTTCTACATAGGGGTGCCTTGTCTCCCAAGTGTATGGACTTATTACATGGGTAAATACTTTGTTAATTAGGCTGTCTTGTATTTTCTGCCTCCTATGAAGTCTTTGACTTATGGCAGGTCTCAGGCAGATACAGTGAGGGAGGAGCTCCGTTTGTCAGTGATCACCACAGATCCATGACATACCTGCTTGTTTGACAGGCTTGGGCATTTCACACAGAGAGTAGCCACCTGTGTTGGGACTTAGGGCACTTTGATGACCTCAATACAGAGACAGTAACACAATTTTTAAATTCTTAGTTGTTCTCTAACCTGATGGATGTGAATTCAGGGCACTGGACTGACATGCTCTTATAGGAGCTGGTAACATGATTGTCATATGTTCTGGAATGCAAACGGACATTTTACACACTAGCTTGAGGAAAACTGATAATATGTGAGTATTCCTGAAACCTGAAAACTTAAATTTTAAGAAACTGTTTGAATAGTCTTAAATTTTTTTATTGATCTATAAGCCATTATATTGTGAAAGTCTTCACTCTTATGCTTTCTATTTTGATTTTCCTTTGTCTTTATACCCATTCATGACAAATCAAACAATTCTCTAAAGCCCAGGGTATAACATTTCTCTATCATGAAGCATTTCCTACTCACTTCATTTCAGGTGGGCTTTCTCCTTTGAACTCCTTTGAACTCCTAAAGTGATGTATTTTTCAAAGCATTGTCTATGGAAAGTCTGCATCAGAATCACCAAAATTAAGATTAATTCAACTAAATTAAAATTTCAAAGAATCCAGACCACCCTTCAGAACTATTGAATCAAAATGTAATAACCATTATCTAAGTACTTTTTTTGCCTTATGCTTTAATTGTATATTCTCTGGAGAAATTTCCAATTTTATGTAGTTGCCCTATTCTTGGGACTTGTTTTTTGTTGTTGTTGTTATTTCTTCTACTATGTTATTATCTATTTTTGTATCTACTTATTTATTTTTATTTATATATTATTTATTTGTGCTATTTCTACCACTAGGGAAGGCCTTTCTGAAATGGTGATGGTTCAAGATGGGTTGACTCAAATGACTAAAAGAAGGCCACCAATTCAGGGATGCAGTAAAAAGAGTCCAAATAACACAGGACTTTTTAAACCAAGATAAGGAGTTTGAATTCTATTCCGAGTACAGGGGAAGTCATTGGCTAAGGAGTGACATGATTTCATTTGTGCTTTTAATGGATCAATAAAGCTGCTGTATGGAGCACAGACTGTGATGGGACAAGAGTGCATCAAGGGCAACGGGTAGGAGGCTGATACCAATCTAGGTGAGCGGTAAAGGTGGCTTAGACAGCAAAGAAGTAAAAATGGAGATAAAATCAAATGCGTTCAAAGTCTACTTCATAGATAAATTAACAAATTAACAGGGCGTTTCAACTGAGAAATTGGCTGTGGGGTTGAAAAAGTACAAAAGTGTAGCTAGCTGATGCAGTTTGGGCTGCTAAATATGTAAACACAGTACTTCAACACAGTGCCATAATTGCTGCAAAGCTGATGTGTACAAAATTCAATGGACACATACAGGGAGATGTACCTAATATTACCTGACAGAATCAAAGAATGCTATACAAAGAGATTTAAAGGATGAATATATTCAAGTACTGAGTAAGGAAGAAGAGTTTGACTTTGAATTTGCATGTAGCCATTTACTGGTTGAACTTCGGCTCTCAATTCCCTACTTACATCTGCTCATTTCCCTATGTTTCCGATATTAAGTAATAATACTATCACAATTTAATCTCCGAAGTTATATCCTACATGGCAGTGTCCACATACATAAAATATCTAGAGTAAGTATCATCGATAATGAGAAAACTTTAGAAGCATTTCTTTCAAAACAAGAAATGGTTAAAGATGGCCACTATTACATGTTGTATTCAATATTCTCCTGAGGTTTTATCTAATACAGTAAGACAAGAAAAATAAAGAAAAATCCTTGAAGATACAAGGATTGGAAAGAATTCACATTTTATTTTCAGATGAAATTGATTTTTAAAAGTCATTGAAAATCCAAAGAATCTAAACACAACTTTTTAGACAAATTTTTAGACCTAAGAGGAGTTTAGTAACTGGCATATACACCAGCAACAAATAGAAATGTAGTGAGAAGGAAAGCACTTATAATAAGAATAAACATTTAAGGTACTTAAGGTACTAACAAAAATACATGAGGCCTGTATGCAGAAAATTATAAAATTTTTGTGGATGACATTGTAAGATAATATAGTAAATGAAGAGATATCCAAAATTCATGTTAGGTAAACTCAAAATCACAAAAGATATCGATGTTCCCCAAATTAAGGTACAGATTCACTGTAATTACAAAAAGTACTCAAAGAATTTTTCATAAAATTTGACAAGCTAAATGAACAATAAGCCAATAATAGCCAGAATATTCCTGAAAAAAAAATCAATATATTCCTGAAAAGGAAAATCAAGGTGGGAAAATAGAAATGAGTTAATCTGTAAAATGACAATTTAGTCCTCGAAGTCTATTATGCAGCCATCTATTACAAAATCTGAATTATAAACTTTACACACATTTATTTGGTAATCCCTAGCAATCAAACCTTCTAAATAACAACGAAAATAACTAAATTCACAAACACATGTCTAATGAGAACCAAGTTCACAAACACATGTCTAATGAAAGAATAGACCCCTTTCATAAGGAGTTTAAGAGATTTGTGACTTCTGACTGCTTTTTTACTAGGTGACTATATGTTTTTATGCACTGTAATAAAAAAATCATAAACTTTAGGAAGAACACTTCAGTTAGTTTGTTTATTCTACTTGTTTTCTGAATTCACTTTTTTCTAATAAACTTTTTTTATTTTGAGATAATTGTATTTCATTTCAGTTGTAAGAAAGAATGGTTTCCCCCAGTGATAACATCTTACAACACTGTAATATAATATCACAACCAGGGTATTGACATTGATACAGTCAGGATTCAGAACATCTCCATCACTACAAGAATCCTTTATTTTACATTGTGGCCTTTTTATAGTCACAACCCCTTCTTCCCACAGCATCTGTTCCTTTACACCAGACAACCACTAATCTCTTATCTATTTCTATACTTTTATCATCTCAAGAATGTTATATAAATGGAATCACATAGTCTATTACCTTTTGTGATTGGCTTTTTTTATTCAGCACAATTCTCTGGAAGATTCCTCCAGGTCGTTGCATGTATCAATAATTTATTTCTTTTTATTGCTAAGTAGTATTCCAGGGCATGGATGTACCACAGTTTGTTTCACCATTTATCCATTGAATAACATCTGAGTTGTTTCTATTATTTGTCTATTATAAATAAAGATACTATCAACATTTGTTAACAGATTTTTATGTAAACATAAGCCTTCATTTCTCTGAGGTGAATGCTCAGGAGTACAACTGTTGGACCATATGGTATTTGCATGTCTACTTACTTCTGAGCTGCATGGTTTTTGATGAAAAATCCTGTCATTCTAATTGTTTTTATCTTAGTAGTAATGACATTTCCCTCTCACTGCCTTCAAGATTTTTTTTCTTTCTGTTCAATTTTCAGAATTTTAATTATGGTGTTTCTCTGTGTGTATTTCTTTGGGTTTTTCCTGTTTGTGTTTCACTCAACCTCCTGAATCTGTAGATGTATATGTCTTGGCAATTTGGGAAATGTTCAGCCATTACCTCTTCATATCCTTTTTCCATTCTGCTCTCATTTTCCTTTCCTTCCAAGACTCTCATGACCTTGGGGTACCTGGGTGGCTCAGTTGGTCAAGTTTCCCACTCTTGGTTTTGGTTCAGGTCATGACCTCCAGGATCATAAGATCAAGCCCTGAGTCAGTCTCCATGCTGGGCATGGGGTCTGCTTAAGATTCTCTCTTTCCCTTTCCCTCTCCCTCCCCCCACCATCTCTAAAAAAAAAAAAAAAAAAAAGACTC
>NC_048228.1:47510386-47557836 GCF_002007445.2 Ailuropoda melanoleuca | reverse complement strand
CTAAAAAAAAAAAAAAAAAAAAAGACTCTCATGACATGAATGTTAGACCTACAGGTCCTATGTTTCTGTTGATTTTTTTTCCAGTCTATTTTCTTTCTGTTGTTCACATCTGGTAACTTCTCTTGTTGTATCTTCCAGCAGTGGAAATAAATGTTTCTAAGTATAATGTGAAAGTAAAACAACAGGATTTCCTGTCAAATTGAACACGGGATGCTAGAGAAAGGCATGAGTTGAGAGCAATGCCAACAATTTTCATCCAAACAACTACATGGATAGAAATGGGGAATGCAACAAGTGGAGTAAGAGTAGATTGTGTGTTTTGTATGCACATATGTATAAGTGACTAGGTAGGTTGGGGATGGGAGATTGGATAGTGTTTAGAACATAAGACCAAATGAAGTTGTGAAGACAAATGGACCAAGGACATTTTAACAAAAAGAGGTTAGGGAAATAATACAGAACTTATCAAAGAAAGCTGAGAAGGAACGGCCACTGAATTAACAGGAAGACTGGGAAAGGGTGGGGTCTTGGAACTGATGAGAAGAAAATGTTTCAAGGAAAGAGATATAATTCATTGGATTAAATCTTGCCAAGAGGTAAAAAAGAATTGAATATTAGATATTGCAACAACAAGGTATTACTGGTAATGTTGACAAAAGGAGTTTCGATGATGTGGTGGGGCAAAAACTTGGTTGGAGTAGGCTTGGAAGAGAATAAGAGAAGAATTTTAGAATTCAAGTATGGGCAAATTTACTCGTGATGTGATCTCTTTATCAGCCACGTTATGTGGCACATAATAATTAATAAGATCTGACCCAAAATCATAAAGAAATAATTAAGCTTTAAAAAATCTTTTCAGTATCTGTGATTGTGTATCCTCTCTCATTCATAGATTTGTCTCTTGTTGTTACCCTGTAATTCTTTCATAATCTTTTTCAAAGTACCATGTTTTGGACTTATTTATTCCTTCTCTTATTTCGTGAATTTAAATAATTCAGCCTTTATCTTTAATAATTCTACCTTTTAGTTTCTTTAACACACTTTTTTTTTTTAAGTAGGCTCCACGCCCAGTGTAGAGCCCAACACAGGGCATGAAATCACGAACCTGAGATCAAGACCTGAGCTGAGATCAAGAGATCAAGAGTCAGAAACTTAGTCAACTGAACCACCCAGACACCTCTTTTTTTAACACATTTTGTAGTTATTTTTCTACTTCTTTCTTTTGGCCATGCAACTTTAATAACAAAGGTATAAATATTTCTATAAGCATAATTTTTCCATTACCATATGTTCTCATATTGTTTTTTCTTTATATCTGGATTTAAATTTTCTTTTTATATACTCTTTGATTTAAATAGATCTCTTAATTTCTATGTAGGTAAGACTTGTTTCACTGTTTAATTTTTCATTTCTTTTTAAAAATGATATATCGATAAGTTTATTTTTTTTTTTTTTAGTAATCTCTATTCCCAGTGTGGGGCTAGAACTCACAATTGTGAGATCATGAGTCACATTCTCTTCCAACTGAGTCAGACAGGCATCCCTGTTTAAATTTAATTTCTAGTTTTATCAAATTATGACCAAAGGGTGGCCTATATAATTTCTATTTTTAAAATATATTGCTGATTTCTTTGTAGATAACAATATGATTAATACAAATATCAACAGTGACCATTTTCTCCTTCATATCATGTACTGAATTTCTAGTTTAAGATTTTTTTTAATCCTCAGGAAATTATGCATGTGTTTAGGGGTGTGTGTGTGTGTGTGTGCTGCACTCAATTCTCTTTGACTTCTCTTGCTGTATTTTTCATTAAAAAAACAAAACAAAACAAACAAACAAAAAAACCTCATATATTTCTCTGTGTCCCCAAACTGTTCTGTTTCGCTGGACCCGACACTGATTATTTGGACTATTTTTCCTCTCTCTGACTACTGAACCACTTAGGAAGTTCGTTATTTTTCTTTATTGGATTAATGCGGTTTTACTTCTATTTTCTAAAGTACGCTAAAAGTCATGAATATCCCTGAAGGTCTCTACCTCAATAAACTTGTGTTGTAGAAGTTGACAGGCTGTCAGCCCCTGCAGTGGCCCCTGGAAAGGGACCATGGATGAGCACAGCAGGAAAGAGGGAAGAAGCTCATCACTAGTCCTTATTCTGTCTGACAGGACCTCAGCAGAGCCTTCAGGAACCACTCCCAGCCCCGGGTCCCAGAGCCAGAGAGACAAAAGAGCTGGAAGTTATAAGTAAAAGGAAAGGGGGTTTCATTTAGATTACCTTTCCCAACAATCACCTGCCTATAGGTGTTGTCTCAGCTTATAGTGTTTTCCAGATCCTACTTCAATACTGAAATACATGGATAACTATTTTTATGAGTCACTTAAGAAAAACTGAGGTTGAGGAGATGTGCTTTAGCAGTAATCACATTTTAAAATAAAAATAATATATTTCCAAACACAATATTTGATATAAGCTTAACTTTGGAAGTCCAAACTCTGAGCAGTGGCCCAAATAGAATTTAAAGAGGAATTCTGAGATTATATTAATTAATTGCACCATTTGTGAAATTTATTCAGTATATCATTTTTAGAAAGCTATTGCAGAAAAGAAGTTGAAATAAGAAATAGAAAAATCTGCTATAGTATTTCATAATGCAGTTATTGCATTAGGATAAGACATTTAAAATAGAATATATATTATCTTGTAATAAAACAGGGAATCATGAATCTTTTTAGCCCACAGAGATTCACTAATTATCTCATGATAAAATTCTGATAAGTTGTTGGAATTAAAATAAGTTACTCATCATTCTTTTATGAAAAGTAAAGTATTCCAAATTTACTAAACTTCTTTATGATGGCAAGTGGCTGACAGGAGTATGCCTCCTACCAGATATTTCAGGAAAAATATTAGTATGTCCCTCCAAGGTAAAGGTAACACTTTAATAATAAATGAGGAAGTAGCTTGGACGACAGAGAGGGCATCTTTAAAACTAATATTTGGAAATTTTTTCATTATTAAGCAGTATTTTTAGCTCTCCAAAATAAATAAATCTATGTAAGATTTTTATTTTATTTTATTTTTTAAAGATTTTATTTATTTATTTGACAGAGAGAGAGAGCACAAGCAGGGGAGGGGGGTGAGGGAGAAGCAGGCTCCCGACTGAGTAGGGAGCATGATGTGGGGCTCGATCCCAGGACTGTGGAGTCATGACCTAAGCTGATGGCAGACACTTAATTGACTGAGCCACCCAGGCACCCCTTGGTAAGATTTTTAAACCTGTGCATGCTAAAATCTTGGAAATAAAACTTTCAGTGTATGGAAGAAATTTGTTAAAATGAATGTAAGAATTTCTTATTAGCTTGGAAGGAAAACTGGCATCAGGGAAGAAGGAAAAATATTAGTCAAATTTGAAGGAAAATAATTTTGCTTAATTGGGGGGTTGAAATTTTTTAAGTGAGTATCATAATTTATTAATCACAGCCAAAAACGTCCTCCTGTTTGGCTCATTATATTTCTATAAAGTATCTTTTCAACTATGGCAGTTATAACCCAATGTAGAAATAAATAACTACACTTAGAACAAGATCCTTAATTTGCTGTATTATAAGGGTTAAGCCAGATTTGTAAGGTGTATTTAGTCACATTGATCACATGACTGTCAGTCCTAGAGTCTCTTTAATCTAAAATAAAATGCTAGTGCAAGAGGGCTTTCAAATTAAGAATAAGAAAAATTTAAATTGTCTTTGAAACTTTATTCTTGCTTTATCTGTTTTTAATCTTTATCCTTGAGTATGCTTTACAATGTCTACATTAGTCTAATAAGTCATAAAGCAATAAATAAATACATATTGGGAGTCTTTATTCAAAACATTGATGAGTGCATTATTAGCACAGTGTAAAGGACATTGCAATAAAGAGAGCATAGGGGCACACAAATACTTGTAGCAAATGAAAGACAAATGGAACACAGTCTAAAGTTTTCTGCCTGCCACACCTAAAGCATGATACTTAAAATGTAAGTCGGTGGAAGATAAATGAACAAGACTCCTGGCCTTCTCAAGAGGTTACTTACTCCCTAAAATGCTTTTCACATACTTTTTGTACTAATTAGAATATAACTGATAGGATTGATTTCCCATTATAACCAAGACAATATTGCTGGCAGAACATAGGGATATTTTGTTGGCCTTCTAACGCTCTTCTCACCCTCCATAGGATTTAGGTATGTTTCAGATTAAAACTATTTCAAGCAGGAGTGTTCACAAAAATGTATACTTCCAAAAATCACAATAACCCCAAATCTAAACCTTCCTTTTGCAATCCTACCTATTCCACCCTTTCCAATCACATGCCAGTATGGGGGGAAAAGGGAAACTATTTCGAGTTTGATATTTTCAATAGGCCATAACTAATTATCAGGGCAATTCTAGGCCAAATATCAGAAATCCCAAACATGTGTTCTTTATCTTTTGCTGCTCTATTTTTATTTCTGGGAGAAATACATTTGAGTCCCAGGAATGTTTGTTTAGCAGAGATATTCTCTTGCAATTAGCTGAGAATGAAAGGAACAAAGGGAAGTCAATTACAGCTGTCTGGTCATTTGGAACCGCCCAGCATTAACTATCAGTTAATGGGAGAGGCTAGTAACTTTTCCTTCCTCAGACCTTCTTATAATTAATATGCTTATTAATATTATACCTTGCAGACAAACCAATAAATCACTGACAAGAGAGGCACTGCCTAAGATGCATGTGAAATTTAGTTCTTCTCTAGCTCAAAAACATCCAAAGCAACATTTGCAAACAGTGCACATATATTCTGCACACACACACACACACACAGAACTAGTTCAATGTGTTCACAACTATAGTCAGGAAAGATAATTTTTTAAAACAGATAAGTCCGTCCTTTTAAGAAATGTTTGCAGCCTCCACAGAAGATACTGCCATAGGGTATGTAAGGAGGCTTTATCTTTTACAGAGCTATGCATCCCCTTATGCACCATCTCCTCTTAGCCAGTTGCCTGAGTGTGGAACATCTGTGTTTATTTTGCATGACGAAGTTGTTCCTTGGCTTTGCCAAAATGAGCTTTGATGTGGGACTCTGGGTTTGTGGATTTTCCATAGGGTAGTGATAAGGCTCAAGTGACAGGACATTGTTTTTGTATATAATGCATATTAGATGAAGTCATCCATATTTAATGACAAGTGTGCTATATTTTTAATCTTTATAGCTTTAATGTGTGTAAGAGGTTTTAATAATTGGTGCTGGGATGATGGTAACTTCCCAGAAATGCTCAGCACAACTGCTATGGTTCTCAGCCCACAGTTTGCACAGGTTGTAAATTATAAAACTTGATTAGTGAAAGACTTGGCAATATCTCTTGTCTTTTGAAGATGCCAATCTGTAGCATCATGGGTACAAAATATTTCTATTCACACTTTTAATATTCACCTAAATAGCCTACATGAAAATCCCCAGAAGAAAAATGATGAGCTATTCAGGGAAATGAAATTGTTCTCCTAAAGAATTTCTTAAATTTCTAATCCTATTGGCAGAGATATTTAAAATTCTACATGCAAAAACTAAGCATGTTCACTTCAGTAATTATCCGTTTAGGATTATAATATTTCTGCTTATGACAGCAGAGTTTTAAATATTATAGATATAAATTCCGTAATGTTTTTTAAAAAAAGACTTTGTGAAGAAAACATATATTCACAATGACTAATGGGTTGCAATTAAAAATTTCAGGAATCTAACAATTTCAATCACTTTCATTTTCACCAGTATCAGTTTTCTCTTGCTTGAACTTTTTTTGAACTGCTTTTGTCTAAATTTTCTGCTCCTTAGCCCAGCAAGCAGTCCACTAATGCTCAAAGACAAAATCAGTCAACCAATGAGCATTGCTGAATCTTTACTTCAAGGCAATAAGGAATATCACTGGAGACCCCAGACCCTAACCTCCACCAAATAGCAAAGCAACTATCACCCATTCCCATCCTCATATCCATCACAGCAGAAGACTGGGGATTTACTTTCTGCTGAACCAAAGGGACCCTGGACAGAGTACCACCCAGCTCAACAGAGGGTAAAGAGGCTATAGTGAAAATATAGAGTTATGTGAAAGTTCACATATGAAAAATGAGACTCCCCCACCCCTACAGCCCAATGTCTCAAAGAACCCCAAATTGCCAAAATAATCTAGGGAAAGAAAAGCAAACATAGAGCCCTCACATGTCATGTTTTCAAAACATATTATGAAGTAATAGCAATCAAAACAAGATGGTACTGACATGACGACTGACAAATACACCAGTGGAACAGAAAGAGGGCCCTGAAATAAACCCTTGTCTATATGTCCAAATGATCTTTGACGAGGATGTCAAGTCTATTCCATGTGTAAAGGATAGTTTCTTCAACAAATGGATTTAAGAAAATTGGATACCTACATGCAAAAGAATAAATTTGGACCCTTACTTCACACCATATACAAAAATTAATTCAAAAAGGGCTGAAGTTCTAACTGTAATATCTGAAATTATGAAACCCCTAGAATAAAACATAGAGCAAAATTTCATGACAGCAGATTTGGCATTATCTTGGATATGATATCAAAAGCACAGTCAACAAAAGTAAACATAGACAAATGGATTGCAACAAACTTAAAAACTTCTGCACAGGAAAGGAAACAATCAACAGAATTAAAAACGACTTATGGAATGAGAGAAAATATTTTCAAACCATATATCTGGTAAGATATTAATATCCAGAATATATGCACCCTTATGTTTATTGCAGCATTATTTATAATAGCTAAGATATGGAAGCAACCTAAGTGTTCATTGATAGATGAATGGAAAAAGAAGATTTAGCATATAGATAGATAGATTTAGCATATAGATAGATAGATAGATGACAGACAGATAGATATGATATATATATATGATAGATGAATGGGAAAAGATTTAGTATATATATATATATATATATATATATATATATATATATATTTCATGTGTATAGTGGATATGTAATGGGAAATTACTTTGCCATATAAAAGAATAAAATCTTGCCATTTGTGACAACATGTACCCAGAGATTATGGTAAGTGAATTAAGTCAGAGAAAAGGGCAAATACCATATGATTTCACTTATATGTCAAATTTGAGAAACAAAACAAACAAAAAACTCCCCAAAAAACCAAACAGTCTTAAATAAAGAGAACAGACTGGTAGTTGCCAGAGGGGAGATGGGTAGAGGGATGGGCAAAATAAGTAAAGGTGATTAAGAAGCAAACTTCTAGTTACAAAATAGAAGAGTTATGGAGATGAGAAGTATAGCATAGGAAATACAGTCAATAATATTGTAATAACTTTGTATAATAACAGATGGTGACTATGCTTATTGTGATGAGCACTGAGTAGTATATAGAGTTGTCAAATTACTATGTTGTACACCTGAAACTTATATAACATTGTGTGTCAACTACACTTTAATAGTAAAAAAGTATATCCAGCATATATAAAGGACTCCTACAACTCAAGACCGACAAAAAAAAATAATTTAAAAATGGGCAAAGGACCTGATTACACATTTGTCCCAAAAAGGAATACAAATGACCAACAAGCATAAGGAAAGATGCTCAACATCACTAATCATCAGGGAAATGCAAATCTAAACCAAAATGAGGTATCACCTCACACATGTTAGGATGCCCACTATCAATGAAACAATACAAACACAAGTGTAAGTGAGGGTGTGAAGGAACTGGAATTCTTATGCACTGTTGATGGGAATGTGAAATATTATAGCTAATATGGAAAATAATATGAAAATGACTCATAAATTAAAAATAGAATTACCATATGATCTACCAATCACAGTTCTGTATATGTATCCAAAAGAACTGGAAACCAAATTTCAAACAGATTTTTGCACACCTATGTCCACTGTAACATTATTCAAAATAATTAAGAGGTGAAAGCAATGCAAATGTCCATTGATAGATGAATGGAAAAATAAAATGTGGCATATACGTATAGTGGGATATTATTTAGCCCTAAAAAAGAAGGGAATCCTATCATATACTACAACATGGATGAACCTTGAGGATATTATGCTAAATGAAATAAGCCAGGCACAAAAAAGACAAGTACTGCATGATTCCTCTTGTACCAGGTATCTAAAGGAGTTAAACTCTTAGAAATAGAAAGTGTAATGGTGGCTGCTGGGGCCTTGGAGGAGGACAAAAAGAGCTATTGTTCAAGAGGTATAGAGTTTCAGTATTGCAAGATGAAACACTCTGTACATACGTTGCGCTACAATGTGCCTTAGTTAACACTACTGTACTATACACTTAATGGTTATGATGGTAAATTTTATGTTGTTCTTTTTTACCACAATAAAAATATAAAGAAAAGAAAAAACACAGGATGATAAGTTTGAGCAAATATCCAGAATTAAAATAAAATAACCACAATATAAAATATAGGAGATATTAGAGAAGCAGAAAAACTGGTCTAGAAATCCAATATCTGAATAATAGACTTTCTGAAAGAAAAAAGAAAAAAAGGGGAAAACAAAACCAGATATTTATATTTAGAATTCCATAAAATATCCCCAAACTGAAGAGCATAAGTGTCTAAATTGAAAGTGTGCCAAAAGTACCTAGCACAGTACATAAAATAGACACACACTAAGGAACGTTATCATGAAATTTTAGATGAATGAGAACAAAAATATCTTAGAAGCATTCAAACGTATGTGTGTATATGCACACACAACATTCTGTTTGGATAATGGCACAGATGCCTCCTTGCATGCACACTCACAAACACATACACACTCAATCATAAAAGGATCTGGACTCAAAAGTACATTAAACTTCCCAACAGAAACATGGGAAGCTAAAAGAAAATAAAGCTATAGTTAAAAATTCTGAGGGAAAAAATGATTCTAACCTACAATTTTACATCCACTTACAATGTCAGTCGAGGAAAAATAAAGACATTATTCAAGCACAGAATTTCTCAAAAAATTAAGCTGCTACGCATATTTTCTTAGCCACTGGAGGGTGTGTTCCATACTAAGTAAAAAGAAGATACAGGATGCAGGAAACTGAATATCTTAATCTAATACAGGATATAAATGAAGAGGATCCCCAGAGTTATGGCACTAAATCCCGGGCTGACAACTGTATATCAAGTTTAGAGAGAAAACATTATTATTAGAACAGGAAGTTGATGGAGTGCTAACAATACATTTGAACAGTTTTCAAAGAGATTTGAATTTCTGGTATACAGTTAGGGAGGACCTGGAGATTTCTGTACCTAAGGTTAAACAAATGGCAGTATAAGGTAAATACCAACGCCAGGAGAAACAAAAATTTTACAAAAAGAACTTCTTTATGAGAAAGAGAATGTAAATGATTATATATCATATGAATCATCTATAAGTAATATTATATCTCCATAATAACCAAGCAATAACTTGAACACTGACTTAACCAAAAATTTTGACAAAATTACAAGGAGGAAAGAAAAAAATAACTAACCTCTCATCTTGAGAATTAAGTGGTCAATACATAATATCTAAAATGGAAATTAAAAAATAGTGGAATAAGAATATAGAATAAAATAGAATAGAATACTAAAATAACTTTGAAGAAGCTAAAAAGGACTGTAGGGCCTACCCTACATTATTTAAGACTTACTATAAAGCTATAATAACTATGTGTGCTGTAGACATAAACATTTTAAAAGTTGATTAATGGATCAAAAAGGAGATTTCCGAAAGACATATATATATATATATGTATATATATATATATATACATATATATATATATATCTCAATTGATTTTTAACAAAAGTGCCGAAGTAATTTCATGGAAAAGGTAGCTTTTCAAACAAATGGTGCTTGATCTTTTGAATATCAGTTCAAAAGAACAATTCTTGACCTACACACAAAAATTAACTTGAAATGAATCACAGCTCTTTTTTCAAGATTTTATTCATTTATTTCAGAAAGAGAAGCGTGTGTGTGTGAGTGGGAGATGAGGCAGAGAGAGAGAGAGTCTCAAGCAGACTCCATGCTGAGTGGAGTCTGACATACGGCTGGAACCCCCCAACCCTGACATCATGATCTGAGCTGAAACCAAGAGTCGGCTGCTTAACTGACTGAGTTACCCTGGTGCCCCTGAATCATGGTTCCAAATGAAAATCTAAATCCATAAAACTTCTAAATGAAAGCAGAGTAGAGAAACTTTATACCCTTCAGGTAGGCAAAGATTTCTTAGAAAATAAAAAGCACTCACGATATGATTAAAATTGATAAATTGGACTTCAACAAAATTAATAACGTCTGTTTTTCAAAAGATGTAATTAAGAAAATAATGAGGCAAATCACACTTTAGGAGAAAATATTTGCAGTAAATATGTCTGAAAAATACATACAAAAACTACATTCATGATTCCTACACCTCAAAAATAAGAGGAAAAAAATACCAGTGGAATATGGGCAAGGACTTCAAGAGCTATTTCCCAAAAGAAAATATATGAATGGCCAATAAACTAATGAATGGATGCTCAAAATCATTATCCTTCAGAAAGATGTAAAACCATAATGAGCTATAACTACAGATCCAAGAGAATAGCTAAAATAAAAATACTGACAAAAATAAATGTCAGTGCAGCTATATACAAAAGAATGAAACTTGACCACTCTCTCACACCATACACAAAGATAAACTCCAAATGGATGAAAGACCTCGATGTGAGACAGGAATCCATCAATATCCTAGAGGAGAATACAGGTTGTAACCTCTTTGACATCGACCACAGCAACTTCTTTCATGACACGTCTCCAACGGCAAGGAAAACAAAAGAGAAAATGAACTTTGGGGACTTCATCAGTATAAAAAGTTTCTGCGCAGCAAAGAAACAGTCATCAAAATAAAGAGGTAACCCACAGAATGGGAGAAGATATTTGCAAATGAAACTACAGATAAAAGGCTGGTATCCAAGATCTATAAAGAACTTCTCAAACTCAATACAAGAGAAACAAATAATCAAATCAAAAAACGGGCAGAAGATATGAACAGACACTTTTCCAATGAAGACATACAAATGGTTAACAGACACGTGAAAAAATGTTCAAAATCATTAGCCATCAGGGAAATTCAGATCAGAACCACACTGAGATACCACCTTACACTGGTTAGAATGGCAAAAATTGACAAGGCAAGAAACAACAAATGTTGGAAAGGATGTGGAGAAAGGGGAACCCTCTTACACTGTTGGTGGGAATGCAAGTTGGTACAGCCATTTTGGAAAACAGTGTGGAGGTCCCTCAAAAAGTTAAAAATAGAGCTATCCTATTACCCATCAATTGCACTACTGGGTATTTACCCCAAAGATACAGGCGTAGTGAAGAGAAGGACCATATGCACCCCAATGTTCATAGCAACATTGTCCACAATAGCTAAACTGTGGACGGAGCCGAGATGCCCTTCAACAGACGAATGGATAAAGAAGATGTGGTCCATATATACAATGGAATATTACTCAGCTATCAAAAAGATTGATTACCTAACATTTGCAGCAACATGGACAGGTCTGGAGGAGATTGTGCTAAGTGAAATAAGTCAAGCAGAGAAAGACAACTATCATATGGTTTCATTCATTTGCAGAACATAAGGAATAGCAGGGAGATCGGTAGGAGAATGAAGGGAAGAATGAAGGGGGGTAAACAGAAGGGGGAATGAACCATGAGAGACTATGGATTCTGGGAAACAAACTGAGGGCTTCGGAAGGGAGGGCGGTAGGCGATTGGGCTAGGCTGGTGATGGGTATTAAGGAGGGCACATATTGCATGGAGCACTGGGTGTTATATGCAAATAATGAATCATGGAACATTACATCAAAAACTAAGGATATACTGTATGGTGACTAACATAACATAATAAAAAATGATTATAAAATAAATAAATAAATAAAATAGGAAAAAAACAAAACAAAACAAAAAACATAAAAGTCCTTTTAAAATTATCATTAGGGGTCAGACTTGGAATTCCAATCATTTGTAAATCCTCCCTTGATTATTAACCAACTGTGTAAATTTGAGAAAGTCACTTAACCTCTAAAAGTTGTGACTTCATTTGTAAAACTCAGTCATTATTATGCACTTTACAGGATTTTTTTGTGAGGTTTAATTTAAGCATCACATGTAAAAACAACTAAAATGGTGTGTAACCTAGAATAAATAAGGATGACTTACAGTTGAATAAAAAAAAAAACTAATGATGTACTGTATGGTGAATAATATAATAAAAAATAAAATATAAAATAAAATAAAATAAAATAAAATAAAATAAAATAAAATAAAATAAAATAAAATAAATGTCAGTGGGAAAGTGGAACTGGAAGTCTCATACAACATTAGTGAAAATGTGAATGGGACAATTTGGGGAAATGTTTTAGTGGTTTCTTATCAAGTTAAACATACACCAACATCTTTCTACTACAAAGAAATAAAGACGTATGTTCACACAAAGACCTGTGCACAAATATTCATGGTAAATTTAGTCTCAGTGGCCAAACATTAGAAATAACTTGAATATCCATCAAAATAAAATTAATTTTAAAAATTGTGGCCCGTCTATACAATGGAGTACTGCTAAGTGCTGATACATGTAAAAACATGGATGCATTCAAGATTATTTTGCTGAGCCAAAAGCAGCCAGACACATAAAGAATATATATACATGATGCTCTAGTGAAATAAAACTAATTTATGTAAATTTATGTTGATAAAAATTATATCAGTGCCTTGGGTCAGGGTGGGTGGAAGGATTGACTGAAAAGGAACACCTAGGGAACTTTCTAGCATGATGAAAATGTCTATCTCTTGATTAGAGTGATTACATGGATGAACACATTTATCTAAACTCATCTTGTGATCTATTAGAGCTCAGTAAATTTGATTTACAAAAATTCACAGTATAACCTTTGATATTTAGACATGTTGGGGTAAATGAGCAAAGGACACAGGTAAAAGATAAAGTGTATTGCATCTAGTGTGTGAGATTTCAGAAATAGGGTGGGTGATTGCTTTTTTTTTTTTTTTTACAGTTTTATGTCTCATTAAACTATTTGAATGTTTAAATTAGGTACATATGTCACTTTCAGTAAGTAAGAAAGGAAAGAAAGAAACAAAACAAAACAAAAAAGTCCAAGTTTCTAATTCACGTAAGTTTGTGTGCTGACTCTACCTTTGCAGCTAAACCCCTTGATCTTGGGAAAGCGGTTTCAAGTCTCTAAGCCTCAGTTCTTATTTGCATCATTGGGAATTAAAAATAACAGCTGCTTTATAAATTTGTTTTGAAAGCTGAAACCTGTACTTTTGTGGAGAAGCACTTAAGTGCCATGGTTGGCAAATAATAAGTATAAATTCTAGCCATTGGTATCTTTAGCGGTCTCTATCCTTCCATTTGCATACATTACAAATCCCTCATCATTGCAATAGTCCTTCCCATTTCTTCCTCCCTCCTCTTTAGGTCTTTCTTTATCTCTACCATGGGATATTTTGGCTATTCAGACGAATCCTAAAAGTGGCCACATACCTAGACCATCAGTGTAAGAAACAGTGTACCAAATGTATCTAACTACCAATCTTGCTTTTTTAAAACATTGTTTAAGAACTAAGAAACAAACTGAGGGCTTCAGAGGGGAGGGGGTGGGGGAATGGGATAGGCTGGTGATGGGTATTAAGGAGGGCACGTATTGCATGGCGCACTGGTTGTTTTACGCAACTAATGAATCATGGAACATTGCATCAAAAACTGGGGATGTACTGTATGGTGACTAATATAACAAAATAAAAATTATTAAAAAAAACTAAGTTACAAATTTGTTAAATTTGGTAGAATTTGGTAAAATTTTTATTATATGAAAACCATTTCCACTGGTGAGGCTTTCCGTTAGTAAGACTGAACAGCTATTCCCTGAATATCTAGAAATTAGAATTTGCTTTCTATGTAAAATAATTCATCTGGATTTCATGTAGATTTCAGTACAAGGAGAAAAACGATAAACTGAAGCTTTTCAGTGGGGATGATAGCTATTTTATTCCAAAGTCAGTTGATATAAACAATCCAAGATCCCCTGAAAATTTGGGGTAATCTATAGGTTCTGTAACAACAGTTGTCTTTAGATTTTAAAATGACCTTATTTATCTGTTGTTTCTAATAACTTCATGTAACTCCCTTTCCTTGGTATAACACGACTAGCTGTTTTCAAGTGTTAACTAATAAAGGTGATAGCAAGCATCTTTATTTTCTGACATTTATGGTGTTTAGCCAAATTAAAAACAGCATGGTAAATAGAATGTATAAACAATTTTCCACTGTATTCTCATCACAGTTTTGAGCAACTTTATCATCAAATCATCCCCTAGGATTACTGAGAGAAGGCAAAAAATTGATCGGTTTTATTCATACCTCATTCTCTCTGAATACGTTCATAAAGCAAAACAACCAAGAGAATGGAAGTGAAATAAAGGGACAGAATTTTTACAGATGACATCAACAGACCCTACATAACCAACATATGTTGCATGATACAATAGAAATAAAATTCACAGAAAAATTAAAAATATTTGTCCTCACTAATATAGTACTTCTAATGAACAAATAATGAGATATTTTTCTGCATAAAACTAGCAAGCATTAAAAAAAATTGTAACACAATGCTGACAAGGGTACAAAGTTGCATTTATCACATAATACCATTGAATAATAGTTGTTGTATTCTTTTCTGAAATCACTTTAGAAATGTGCATTTGAGAATGATTTTATGTAGTGCAGCCAGAGTGGGTAGTGGGTAGACCAAACTGTCAAGTCAGGAAATGCTATCTTTGTTCTAGTCCTTGAACCTCTGTCTTGAAGAAACTTCCTCTTCCGAATCTCAAAAAAATTGTTCACTTCCTTCATGATTTTACTAACTCTGTGTTCCATTCTGCCTTTCAACTTAAGGAATCCATTTGGAATTAAGCAATTTTTAAATATTTAATACTTTAGAGTGAACTTATAACCAATAATATTAGTTCAAATGAGATTTCATTTTTATGTGCTAAAATGATATAGGAAGTGTTAATATTTGGGAATAATAGGAATGAGGTTAATATTTGGGGACAAGGAGACAATATTCATCCTATTCCTAGAGTTAAATCTAAGTGTAGAGAGAGAATTTTTCAATGAAGCGTTCTTTCCGTATGGATATAAGTGTGTTAGCGTGTTCCAATTGGTCAAGAGTCAAGTATAAAATAAAATGAGTCCCTGCCACCCTCTATTCCTTTTGAAACTATTAAATATCAAAGTCTTAGGTTTCATGAGAAGCATTTTCCTAGGCAAGGTTTTCAAACTGTACTTCCTAGGATAACAATAAAAACAACAAACTCTTATTAGGTATTTTGTGGAGAAAAGACGTGATTGAAGTTTGGGAAAAGATAGTCAATAAAATTTTTTAAAAAACAAATAAAATAAATTTTATTATATTACACAAGATATAAGAGAGTCTTTTATATACTAATCCCATTATGAATTTTTCAGATACATAAAATAAAGTTTTTCTGAAAAAGATTATATCATAGGATTCTTTGTTTAAGAAAAAAATATTCTGTTGAAGGCAGCTCAAGTGTTCTTCTTCCCAAGTCTTTACAGATGGGCTCATCCAGACCATGATAGCTTCTTGAATTTTCAGAACAGTGATTTAAGGGTGACTCCTGTAACCTTTTGTTTCTCCTCCTATCATTTTCCAAAGGAATAAATTAGTGAAATAACTTCATAGACCACCAATGAATGGTAGGGAACTCCTGATCTAGAAAGGAAACAAAATTCTACCTTTTAGAACTTCCCTGTTACTCCATTTGACAAGTTAGATACTTTCTTTTTTTTTTTTTTTCAATCTATCTCTCAGGGATTCTTTTCTCACTAGAAACTTGGAAAGGCACCAGTAATGATTTGTGAATGGAAAGAGATCTGAAAGGAAATGAGTTGAGACATGCTTTAAAAATTCATCCCCAGGATATTTTTTAAGACACACGAACTTCCTGATAACTGTTTGGGATTCAACATAGAGGGCTTCTGACAACGGATAGAACATTAGAAACATAATTAAGATTTTAAACTTTGAGTAGGTTGCATTGTCCAATTATTTCCCCTGGCATTTCAAACTCACACACCATTGAACAAGCACAATTTCAGATGTTCAAAACAAATATGTGAGGGTGAATGAAGCAGAGGAGACAGGGGAAATTTTTTACTCAGAGGTAAACCGAAGAGCTGCCTGTGAAGCCATGAGATTTAAAGAGAATACAAATTTAAAACGTCAAGTGTGTATGACTCGAAACACAAATAAAATAATGAAACTAGAGTGCCCATGGAGGTTCCTACTATCAAATGAGATATCAATAAAAAGTAAAAGAATGAAATGAAAGAAAGTTTTTTAAATGAACATTATTGAAAGTGCAAGAAAAGTGAAGCAACTTTTCTTTCCTCATTTGGAAATTCCACTTACTATACTGAGAACTCCTGTCAGAGGCATACTTAGTGGCTACACTGCCATTGGTGAATCCCTAGTTCCTGGCACATTGCCCGGAATAAACTAAGTTCTCAATTTACCTTGAGGTGTAAATTAACCAACCATGAGGAGTGGTATGAAAGGGGAGGCAGGAATCATTGAATCTCTAAACATGGACCTAAGGCTATCATTGAGGCAACCATGTAACAAATTATAATATGTTTGCTGAAATTGATTGGAGGAAAAAGTCTCAGAGCAAATTAACAAAACTTGGGAAACAGAAAAAAGAGGGAGGGAATGAAAAGTCTGTAAGTGTGCTAATTTATTCATATTTCACAACTGGTATTCATTAGATACTGCCTCATTTCTAATGATGATAGATTAAGAAATATAATTTTTATCATTATTATGTTTATAAAAGTAGCCGCTACTAGAATTAAAGACAGTGCTATACCTTTTCCTAATTATTCAAAATAACTAAGCATAAATAATAAATTAGGGTAAAAAACTGTTACACGAAAGAGTAAAATAGGACAGCAAAGCTAAATGAAAATGTTATTACAATGATAAATGTCATAAACTCATAAGTTAAATGGAAGGGACTCCTGGGTTTGATTCAAATAAATATAACAAAATCTCATTGTAACTAAATACTACAAACTCACTTAAAAGAAGTTGACTCACAGGGGCACCTGGGTGGCTCAGCCGGTTAAGCATCCAACTCTTGATTTTGGCTCAGGTCATGATCTCAGGGTCATCAGATTGAGCCCCTTCTCAGGCTCCCCACTCAGCAGGAAGTCAGCTTGAAATTTGAGATTCTCTCTCTGCCTCTCCCTATGTCCCTCCTCTTCCACACACACACTCTTTCTCTCTCTCTCAAATAAATAAACAAATCTTAAGAAAATAAAGAAGCTGACTCACAATATGTCATGGTAATGAAATGATTAATGCTATAAAAGAAAATGCCCAAAAAAAGAAAGCAAGGGTTGCAATATAAATACCTAGCAAAGACGACTTCATGTAAATGTGATGAAGTCCTTTTTTGATAATTAGGAGTATGATGAACAATTAAAATATCAGAAAATTGTATGCAACATGTTGCTCATTATTTAAATTACTTAAGACATAAGTAAAAATTAACAGAAGCACTCCTTCTAATCTCCACTTCTCCCCCTTTGATTATATGGTCAAAATATAGGCTGTAGATAATCTAATTAATATTAACTGTTAATGCTGAAGAAACAAGTCTATAGCTTTCAACATATTATCAAAATGTCCTAAAAGGTTAAAAATTATTATTCTCAGAAATCTACTATGTTCTATGAGAGAGTAGTAATCTATGCTTTCCCACATAACCAATTACAAACTGTGCTATATATGGGTAACTGTTTTTAGGTAGGAAACAACATGCTGTACAAGACTATGATCCCTGAAAGAAGGGGAACTCATAGAGTGAGCCCCATCTTCACTCTGTTCTCTGCATATGGCTAATTTCTCCACGATTGCATAGGACTCTGGAGCCCATGGCCTGACAAGATGAAGAGGCAAAAACCACACTTTGGGACTGATGAAATTATTAGATTTGGTAGAGCAGAGCAACTATAGAAAGGTAGTTCCACAGGGTAAGAATGGAGGACCCCAAAGTCTGGATGTGACTTCTCACAGCTCTTGGCCAAGAGTTGGACCTGACATGTACACAGCAAGACTGCACAAGGTTTACCAGAAAGTTGCCTTATTGGAGTTGGGAATAGAATGGGGATACTGAAGTCAAGCAATGATGGGAGATTCTAGAGTCCCAGCTTAGCCAGAGTGGAGAGACTTTGTTAAAACCCCCAAGTATCTAGCTAAGATGCTAGAAAAGCCAGAATTTAGGATTAAGTGCCAAACTCATTCAGAAAAAGGATTACTTCAGACCTACCATAACAAATCTTAAAGTCTTGATGTGATTTGCAAGGAAGACAACATTTGAAGCTTGAGCCCTGTCAAGCTGTGATTGGTTAATCCTTTGGAATTCTGATAACTCATCTTGAAAAAAATTTAACAAATTTTAACTATACAAATGACTACATTAAATATGAATGAAATAAGTATTTCATTTAAAAAGCAGAGTTTATAAGATTATATTAAAAGCAAGACCTAACTATATGGTATCTACAAGATAGTGGAAATATAAATATATATATATACATATATATATACACACACACACACATATACTCAAAAGGTAGAATTCATGATGAAGTGTATTATTAGGGATAGAGAGACATTATTTAATAATAAAAGGATTGATGTATCAAGAGACAGTACATCAAGAAAATATAAATAGAGATACATTGTAAAAAAATATTTGGTATACATATATCAGACAAAGAACTTGTATTTAGGATATATAAAGAATTCCTGCAATGCAATAAGTTTGACAACCCAATTGAAACATGAGCAGAAAGACTTGAATAGACAGTTCAAAAAAGAAAATATACAAATAATTAACAAACACATGAAAAGATGCTCAGCATCATTAACCATCAATAAAATGCAAATTAAAACCACACCGTAATAACATTTCACATATACTGCAATGTCTAATTAAAAAGACTAACCACCAAGTGTTGACGGAAGATGTGGAACAACTGAAACTTTCCTATTCTGCAGGTGAGAATGTAAAATGATACAATCATTTTGGAAAACAGTCTTCTAGTTTCTAATAAAGTTAGGCATAGATTTAGTATTTACTTAGTCTAACAATTCACTTTTGCATATTTTTCTAAGAAAAATAAAATCTTATGTTTAAATAAAGACTTGTATACAAATGTTTATAGTAAGTTCAGTCATAATATCCTAAAAGTATAACTACACAAATGTCCTTGAAGAGCTGAATGAATAGCAAATTGTGGTATACGCATATCGCGGAATACTACTCAGCCATAAAAAGGAACAAATTACAAATACACACAAGAACATGGATAAATCTCAAAATTATTATGTTAAACAAGAAGACGGACACAAGTGTAGGTACTGCATGATTCCATTTATGTGATATTCTGGAAAAGCAACATTATTTTATAACAAGCGAAATCGGATCTCTGGTTGCCTGGAGTGGTGTATGATATAATTTTATAGGACAATACAAATATTCCTTATCTTGGTTGGGGTGGTTTGTATGCAGTTTACACATTTTCAAAACTCATGCGACTGTATAAAATATGCATATTCTATTGTATGTATATTATGTCTCAGTGGTTGATTTTTTTTTTAAGTACTTCTTTCACTGTGTGGAACTATGTCAGAATCAACAGGAACATTGTTAAAAAATACAGCTCCTTGGCTTCTTAATCTTACTATTCCTGGGTTTAGGGGTCAGATGAGACCAAGAAGCTGCATTTTAAATATGTTCTTCTTCACATATGTACTGGAGATTAAGGGCTACTGTTCTTGAGAGTAAAGGGATCTAACTACATGTATTTAAAATTATATGTAAGGAAGTGATGCAACCAAGAAAAAAACTATTAGACTTTAAAGATCACAGTATTTGGATATCAAAAGTCTTACTTTAGATGTGCACGTAAGTCAAATTTTTAAGCATCTAAAGCAGGAAGATATTATTGACTACAGGAAATAAATCGGACCTACAGAATAAAACTCCAAATTAATAAAGCTAAAACTAAAAAATTTTTAATTTCCTCTCTGTATTGTGAAAGAATTTTTGAACCACACATCAATGGGCAAAATAGAATATTTGACATTAACTGGATAGGGGCATTTCTTATGGTTGTCTATCCTTTAATTAAAATAACTTCTTTTTCAAGTAGGTGACAAAAAATACTTAGAAGAATATGGAAATAGTTTTGTTTCTTGTTGTGTTTTCTAAGACAATTAAAAACAGCAAATAGCAAGAGTATAATTTTCACTTGCATTCCATTGCACATATCTCCTATAAAAATGGTGCCTGTCCACTAGAGTCATTGAATCATAGAATCGGTAGACACTCTGAGTTCATGTAAATACACCTGATTTCACAAGAGACTCTGTTATAAAGATCCCATGGATATCCGAAGATCTTTTTCCATTACCAAGAAAAATAATAAATATATGGATTTGAGCAAAAACTTGGAGGAAGTTAACCCTGAAGACATCTGAGGGAAGAGTGTTCTAAGCATAAGGGAAAAGCAGTGCCCTGTCCCACAGGTGGGGGATATAAATATATATATTTATATGGATATAAATATATATATTTATATGGATATAAATATGGGAGGATAAATATATGTGAGGACCAATTCTAATTGGTTCTCACTGTACCAAGTCAAAGATAGTGTGCATAGGTTGATATCAATAGATGCTAAGCATTCTACCCAAAGGTCTGGAAAATAATGATGCCTCTACTTTTCTTGGGATAACAGTATAGTGCTATTCAAAGAAAAGCCTTGTCTGGGAGACTGAGGTATATCATTTTCAAAAGATTAGGGTAGTCAAACAACCAAAATTTGGCCACTAACAGGATGACAATCAATTAGGTAAGAAGTGAAAGAAATCACTAAAATCTTGAATAAATAAATAAATGGTTTTTATTATTTGAGCGACCAATTTTTGTCTCATTGTAAGTTAATTTGCTGTTTCTATCAACATTTTGAAATTATAGGTGAGCTTTTATACACAGTATTCACTAAAGCTCAAACTAATAAAATGTATAATTTATGAAGTAATCCACATTCAAAATGGTATTTGCTTTTATAATGTGCAGTTGCTTTAAAAGGTGATTTACCTTAATAACCACCTAACTGTTCCTCTAGCTTCATCCTTTGCCCTCCAGAGTGTATACAGCTTTCAAAGCACAGAATTCACCAGTCCCCTTCTGGCTTTACTCTCCGGCCCCTTTCATCACTGGGTTGTAGTCACACTGAATTCCTGCTGTTCCAGGAACACCAGGCGTGCTCCCACCTGGGCACTGCTATCCCCTTATGCTTAGAACACTCTTCCCTCAGATGACTTCAGGGTTAACTTCCTCCAAGTTTTTGCTCAATTTTCCCTACTCAATGAGGCCTGCCCTGAAAGCCCTGTTTAATGGGATAAACTGTCCCTGCTCTACCCCTTGCCCTTTCAGTCCCTTTTACCTGCTCTAGCACTCATCACTATCTAATATACTCTATAATTTACTTATGTGCTACATTCATTGATTACTGTCTCGCTCCCACCCCTCAACCTGGAATACATGCTCCAGAAAGGCAGGTATTTTTATTCATTAATGAATCCCCAAAGGTCAGAAGTGTATCTGGCACATAGTACATAATGTACTCAATACATATTTGTTGAATGAATAAATTTTATCAGGAGATTTAAAATAAAAATCCATTGCAAAATTTCTATGTTCATATACCTTTCAGGAACACAGTTATTGAATACCATAACTAATGCTATTTTCTGAAGCATATAAGGTATAGCTCTTTGAAATAATCCTTTCTGCCCACAGACCTGTCATAAGGAAGATCTGGAATTCCCACTCTACAATTGGCCCTTTGGGTTAGTTAATAAATTGGGGGAATTATCTCCCCAAAGACCTCACTAGATAGTAATCTCTAAAATAGACAAAAGGGCCCTTTATTTTATGCTTCATGACAACTCCTCTGATAAACTGCAGTAAAGATAACACTACAAGGCAGACTCAAAAGAAAAACCCAACGTTATTTATTTATATTAGATAAAGACACAATTATTATCCAACTCTATGGACAGAAATATTTGGTATACATTGATGACCACCTGCTTATACAGAGCAGGGTGGTCTTACTATTTCCCACAGCTCGACTCTACTTTAGATAGTTTCTTCCTGACTCCAAGTCCTGGATCTCCTTTTCTTATAGGACTTACACTAGAACATTTATATTGTAAATTCTTTCTCTGCCCCTTTGATATGTAAATCTTCTCCCAATCTCTTGACAGTTTCACAACATGGGAATGTTTTTCTCCAGGACCCAGGAACCATCTTGTTGAACTTTGATCATTAAGAAAGATAGTGCCCCTATCTGCCAGTGTCTGTGGGAGGGCAGGAGCCTAACTTCTTTTAACAAATACAGATGACCTAATCACATTGACCAACTTCCCACTTAATGTCCTCCAGTACTTTTCCACTAGCTCACCCCAGCTCTTAAAACTTCTCTACCTTTTGTTTCAGGGGAGTTGCATTCACTGTCTCTTGCCTGCCCAATAGTCTACCCCACCTGTTTAACGTCTGGTGCAAGTTTCCTTTGACAGCTCTCTCCTTCATTTCATATACAGGGTCCAATTCTGTATTGAAATATTTGGTATTTATTTTTGTCAGTAATGGTTAAACAACTTTTGCTGTCCATGAAATCACTTAATACTTAGCATATTTGTAACACAGATTCTAACGAACTTAAGTTGCATAAATGACCTCAAATGGGGAGGTATGAAACTGATAACATTCACTCAGGCAGTAAGATATGGTAGTAAAATGTTCTGGATGAAAGAATCATAACAGAAAAAAAAATTGGGAGGCCCTTACATCCAGGGAGGTTATGTTTAGAGACTGAGAGTTAGTTTGGGGGACTGGAAAATGTTTCTAATACGAGAGCATTTGCATCAGGACAAATTGTTGAGTATAGGATTGAATTGCAGGTTTAGTTTTAGGTAGGCTGTGGAAAATTTCACTGTTGGATCATAAAGTAGAAACAAAATTCAGTATGTTTCCATTCTGGAGGTTTCTACAGAAAGCATGGGGTTTTGAGTTTAAATGGGGTTTTAAATGTCAGCCTTGCCACTTGCTAATTGAATGATTCTGAGGTGATGACTTAAATTTTCTGTGTGTTAGTTTCCCTATCATCAAAATGGGATAATAATAACCACCCCAGAAAGTTGTTTCAAAGACTAAGTGAGAAAATCCACATGCCTGGCTTACAATAAGTCCCCGGTAAATGGTACATTTAAATATTTACTCAGTAACTTCAACCTTACCGTGGATTAGTAGGACATATGATTTAATTTTTACCCTCAAAGCTCATCCAGGATTCCTGGAAGATAAATCAAATATAAATATCAGAAATTCATTTATCTATTCAACAAACCTTTTGTTGAGCACCTAATATCTTCCAGGCACTCTTCCACACTTTGGGGATATAGCAGTGATCTCTACAGACACGATCCCTGCCTGCACAATCCGTTTGGCCCAGTGTGTGTGTGTGTGTGTGTGTGAGAGAGAGAGAGAGAGAGAGAGAGAGAGAGAGTGGTGGTAGGGCAATAATATACAAGTGGACAAATGTTTAATTTCCAGTAACAATATATGCCATAAATAAAAATATATTAGGAAAAGGAGCACCTGGTTGCCTCTGTCAATTAGGCGACTGACTCTTGACTTCAGCTCAGGTCATGATCTCAAGGTCCTGGGATAGAGCCCTGCGTCCAGCTCCCCACTCAGTGGGGAGTCTGCTTGAGGATTTTCTCTCTGCCCTCCCCCCACTCCATCCACATTCATGTGATCTTTCTCTAAATAAATAAATAGATAAATAAATAAATAAGTCATATATATATGTGTGTGTGTATATTTTATATATATACATATATGTATATTATATATATACATATATGTATAATATATATATATATATAAAGACAGCTACTAATAATTAGGGACAAGGTAGAAAAAAACCCAAATGAGGTGGTCAAGGAATGACCCTCTGAAGGACATCTGAGGAGAAATCTGAATAAAGTTAGGGAACAAACTATATAAAGTTCTATGAGGGGAAGAAAATTCCATTCAGAAAAAAATATTCAAGTTAAGGATTCCAAAAATAGGAAGAAGCTGGGTATGTTGAAGGAACAAGCCAGAAGCCCAGGGACAAAAATTGCATGCTTTCTAATGTATTAAAGAGAGAAATTCTTAATTGCATGAAACAATATTTATGAAATCATAACCTAAAACTTGCTTCACAAACCATTTATTAGTTCGGCATTAGCTTTTATGAGTCATTTCTCTGCTAGACCTTGAAAATATATTAAAAATATCTGACATTGCCTTTGTTTTCATAAAGCTTATAGTCTAGTATTATGTTTTCACTATCATTAATCTCCACAGTTTATTTGTACTAGATTGAGACTGCAATCTACCCAAATCTCTTGGCACAGCAAGGAATGGAGCTTTACTGAATTGGCTAGAAAAGAAAAAGAAAGGAAGTGCAGACTGGAGTTCTTGCCCCTCAGAAATCACACACATATATGCAGAGGTCCGTAGCAGGGTCTAAGAAATAATCACGGTTTTCAAGTTTCAAGTTTTTAAGACAAGCTTCCAAGTCAATTTTCAATATTTTACAGGAAGAAAAAATGTTAGAAGTAAATACAATTTAGTAGGCGATATAAAAATCATGGCTGAATGAGAACTTAACTAAACGGTAGCCTTCTCTGGCGGCTTTAACTTTATGTTTAGTTTTATGGAGTATTTTAAATATTTTTATGTTCTTTGTATATAGTTGAAAAGTGAATGAAAAAGATTTACAGAAAAAGAGAAATCAAGATCATTGAAAGGGGATAATCAAAATGAAAAAAATTAGTATTGTTGTTAACATAATTTAATACTAATTATATGATATACATATAATATTTAATACATTTATAATGTAATATAAAGCCAATGCAACAAAAAATAAAAGACTGTATTAAAAACATACTTAAGGCCAGAAATCCTGACAGCTATAAATGCTTAAAGAAACAATTTTATGGAGACTGACAGATCTATAAGGGTAGATGCAAGAATCCTTAATAGAGGTGATCATTCACTCAACAAACATTTATTGAGTAAGCTAGACAGTAGATGAAAACCTAATATCTGTACAGCCCTGTACATAACACGTCTACATATATCATTTCATTTGATACTTGTTACAATCCCGTGAAGTGTATACAGAAATTGTTAATGTCCATGACTCAGCTCATACTGTTAGTGAGTAGAAATATTGGGCTGGAGACCCAGGCCTTTCGACAACATATTTCCTGCTCTTTCCAGTATACCATGCTAACCTTCCTATTCATCTGTACGAGGTGATGCAAGGGCATTCTTCTTCCTCTGACTTAATTTTCTTCGATTAAGAGTCATCTTTACCACAAAGAAAATGAAAAGGCTAAGAATCTCTTAAAATGCAGTTAGAACCAAGTGCATGTGGAGGAGGGAGAGCATGGGATGAAAGAGACAGGAGGAAAGGGAGAACTGCTTGAATGAAGCAGCTGCATGGAATGGGGAGGAATTAAGGTGAAAGTGGAGGGGTTAGATGGGAAAACAGGGCAACAAAGAGGCAGGCACACTCCAGGGAAATTCCCTGTATTTGTCTGTATTTTTAAAGTAGTTTTGGTGCTTATTATATTGGCTTCTAAAGATATTACTTGGGGGAAAAAGCATGTTAATAACCAATATTTCTTGATGTATACCAACATCCCATTTCCCCTAAATTTTGTAACATCCTCAATCTATTCTCATAGCATAGCTTCAATTAGCACATCTAGTTGCTCACTTCCTGATTTTTTTATAATATTATTTTTTTATTATATTATATTAGTCACCATACAGTACATCCCTAGTTTTTGATGTAAACTTCCTGATTTTTATTTCAACCCAACTGTTGTCAGGAAAATGCTGTATTTCCAGATGCCTACTGAAAAAAATCAACTTAGAGGATGCCACAAATATCTTAAGTTCAACTTGTCCAAAACCTAATTTAGACTCTGTGGGAAAACATCTTATTCCTCCTCTTGCTCCCTCCTATGTCCTTCACACCTCTAAACTAGGAGAGCTACCTTTGCACCCAAGATGAGCGAGTCCAGGCACTGTACAGCTCATCGCTTCCCTCCTTCTTTATAGCCAGTTGCTAACACTGGGCCACTAACAGTTCGCAATCTGTCCTCATTACCTCGGTAATGTCATCACCATTTTCTGAACTACCAGCAGAGCCTCCTTCTTCTTCCTGCCTTCTATGTCTTTCCTTTCCATTCCAGTCTCTACACCATCAGTAGAGGAAACTGTCTAAAATGTAAATTTAATTATGTAATTTTCTAGGGAAAAAAAATCGTATTGGATCCCCCACCACCTGCAAGATCAAGCCCAAATTCATTAGCATGGCTTTCAGGGCTGTCAACCAACTATAATCACCCTTTCTGCCCATCCTCAGCCCCTTCCGCTCTTACGCAAACCACATTTAGGGGGTTTTTGTTGTTGTTTTTTACGTGAAGTTTTCAAGGCTTGGAACTGTCTTATTTACGTGTTGTTGGTCTCCTCCTACACTAGGAGGCAAGCTTTCCAAGGGCAAGCGCTCTGTTTGCTTTGCTTACTGCACAGTCTAGTGTCCCGTACAGGGTCTGACACATAACAGGTGCCCAGTAGATATTTGTTGGTTGACTCACCCAGAAATATCCAGACAATTGCCGTTGAAGCCCAAGCCCAAGTTATCTATTATATATCATTATATATGATAGACAGTTGCTTTCTCACTTTTCACCTCACCTTGCATTCTCAGTAGTAAAATTTAAAAACTGATATAATGAGGGAAGCCCATGTCAGGGTATCAAGGACACTTGGGTCTGGAGTCCAGCTCTGCTTTAACTCAGTTACCTCACTTGGAAAATGAGAAAATGCTTTCTCCTTTACATAGTTGTTTTAAATCCTGTGTGATACATGATTTACACACAAATACTTCCTTCCTCTCTTTCTTCCTTCCACCTCCTCTTCTCTCTCTTCGGTACAGAATGTGTTTTTGCAGGAAAAACCTCTGGTGTGAAGAAAAAGGAGAAAGGGGATGTTTCCACATATTATTTTTAAATTATGCCCCTGATAGATTAAAAATCACAGTGTCAGGTTTGGAAGAGGATTTTAAGGTTCATTGGGTCTCCTCTGAGATGTGTCGATTTCCTCTATAATTTCCTAACCACGCAACTGTCCGGCCTATGCTTAAACAGCTCTAGTGGGAAAAAAAAAAAAAATCCACCTCCCATTACTGCCTAGCCATCAAAAAAAAAAAAAAATGTAAACCACATGTCACAACCACGTAAATTTGTAGCATCAGCTAATATTAAAGATAGTTTGCGTAGTACAATAAATTAATTAAATTATCTTTAGTGAGTCTATTTGAATGGAAACTTCAACATCAAGTTTCCTGCGATTTCTTTATTAGGACCTCTAAAGTTGTATTTTTAGTGATATTTTTAAAATAAATTCCTGTAACATCAAACCTATAAAGGGTTCATCACAGACCAAATACCTCTCTAACCTTTTAAGCTTTCACAGTAAAAACTGTCTTTTTTATTTATATAAGTTTGGGAAAGATACAAATGTAATCATAACCCCCAAGGCAAAATTTTATGGCAGTTTTCAGAACTCTTCACTATAAAAACTACACAAACCTACAGACATAAAAGTTTCCAATAAAATTTGTTTTAGATACTGGCAATAAAACATTCTTTGCTTGCCTCTTAACTCCAAATTTTGGAGCCACGGCTGTCCAAATGCCAAAGATATATTTCACAATCCCCAGCCACACATTCTCCAAACTTTTAATCTCCAATTGAAAAACACTATTATTATTTATTAAATATCAGTAATATTTCATATTTAAGGAATATGTGTTAATGAGAATAAAAGAAAAAAATAGGTCATGGTAAAAAATATCACAAAGAGAGCATCACGTAAATCTTTAAGCAACTATATTTTAAAATAATGTCCTCATGTTTTCGCCTAAAAATTCTTGTGTTTTTTAATCCAGAACATGTTTCATTATGAAAGTTTAAATGATAAGGGAGAAAAGTGGCCTAAGCAACTATATTTTAAAATAATGTCCTCATGTTTTCGCCTAAAAATGCTTGTGTTTTTTAATCCAGAACATGTTTCATTATGAAAGTTTAAATGATAAGGGAGAAAAGTGGCCTATAAGCTTATATGTGATTCATACTGGAAAGTTTTCTGAGACCGTGTGTGTGTTCTACTATTAAGGGCATTTGGATTTCTCTTCCAGCTCTGGCCCTCTCAGTGCATCAGGGAGAAGCTGCCAGAAGCTCCCACACTCAGGAAGAATCCGGAAGCATCTTAGCTCTGGGCCCTAACAGTTTTACCAAAGTGTTCCTTCCCAGCCTCAGACCTTGAGGTCAGTCCATTCCATTCATTGCTCTGATCTCTGTTTCTATGAGGCACCACATAAAATACAAACCGGGCTCATTGCTTTACCATCAGTCTATTGCTCACTACACAGATGGCACCCGGTGCTATATTGTCAAGGCACTTACATGCCTGTTCCTCTGCCTTAAAGAGTATTGTGTACAGACATGGGCTTCATCAACAGATCGTTTATATTTGTTCCTCAGCATTGCCACTGTCTAACTGTAGTAGCCTGGCAAGTTAAGGAACCTTTCAGAGTGACAATTTCCTCATCTGTAAAACTGGACGGGCGGGGCGGGGGGTCCTTACTTTTGCCTTCCTCCTGACTCATGGTCCCATTGGCTGACCTCCTTACAAACTCTTTCAATTGTATACTCAATTTCTCTTTAAATAAAGTCCTCATCACAATTTGTATGCCACAGAAGCAAACCCTGAGACAAGGAATCATGTGTTAGTGACTCACTATGGTACCAGGAGAGACCTAGAAGGGGATGAAGGGAGCAGGGCAGGGAGAGGGAAGAAGTCAAGCAGGGATCCACCTTCAGGCAAAGATTTAGCCTCTCTTGATCCTGCACAGGAGCTCTGGAGCCTAAATTACACCTACAAGTCTGTTTCCCTTAAAAGGTTGTCAGATAAAATATAGGACATCCAATTAAATTTGAATTTCAGATAAACAACAAATTCTTTTTAGTATAAGTATGTCTCAAATACTGCATGGAACAAACTCATACCAAAAAAATATTTGTTGTCTACCTGAAATTCAAATTTAATTGGCCATTCTATATTTTTATTTGTAAATCCAGAAACCCCATGAAGGCCAGGCTACTATGGCAGTGGTGGCACAGGGGTGGGGATGTGGATGGGATGGGGGAGCTCACATACCCAGTAAAAGGATTAGATGGGATCCCAGTGGAACACCATCAATGTCTGCTAGCTTGTGTTCTCTCATTTTCTTCACACAGTATTCCTTCCACTTTCTTTCCATTATGGAAACTTGGCTCATCCCTAAAGAACCCACGCTTCTTTGCCATTTTCACAATGGAGCCTGCTTTTTCTCTGTGAGAGAAAAAAGAAACCAAAAAACAAACAAAAAAACCACCACCACCACCAGCAACAACAACAAAAACTGGCTTTCTACAATTCTTCACTGTGGCTTTTAGATCACAGATTCATTGTTCTGACTCCCCAGAGCTAAAGGCTCTCCTCTGTGACCTCTGCCTCTCTGGCTATTGCCTTCTACCCCACTGAAGTTTTGCCTATATTCAAGTGACTCTTGACCAATTCCCTGATAACTGCGGTGTTTAGATCATAGGTACCCTCAGACCTGAAATGCTCCCATTTTGTTCACTACTTTGTCAATTAAGTAGTCTCAAAGTTTTGGTATCTCTTCTGCATTTCCACAGCACATTCTTTTGATTTTTACCCTACCTAACCATTCCTGGGAGCTGTGGCACCCTTGAAAACTTAATTGGCCCACTTTGACAATACTCTTACTCATTCAGTTTTCACTCTATTACTCTATTACATAGGGCTTTGAACTTAATGGAGACACTTACCTAATCCATCAAGTCTTCCTGAATTTGCTTCCTTCTCTCTTCAGCTACACATTTCACCATTTTATCAATATTTCTAAACATTCCAATGGCTTTCTCCCTTTTTCATTCTGGTATATCCATTCTAAAACCCTTCAACTCATAGCTATGCAAACACTTCTTTCCTCCATCCTTCCTGAATCTGATTAAAAGATTATCATGATATAATGTATATTGGGATACCAGAACTTTCATTAATAATAAGAGAAACAAGTTTAAATCATACTGAGGTCAACTATATTGTATTGCTATAACATATTCCTGGTAGCTAGTGTTTTAAGGGCAAAGATGCTGTGATACATTGCAATTTTTCCCTAGAAGTCATTAGGCATTTAATATGAAGAATATTAGCTTGAGTAGACTAGAAGCTTGGGTCTAGGGGCGCCTGGGTGGCACAGCGGTTAAGCGTCTGCCTTCGGCTCAGGGCGTGATCCCCGCGTTATGGGATCGAGCCCCACATCAGGCTCCTCCGCTATGAGCCTGCTTCTTCTTCTCCCACTCCCCCTGCTTGTGTTCCCTCTCTCGCTGGCTGTCTCTATCTCTGTCGAATAAATAAATAAATAATCTTTAAAAAAAAAAGCAGCTTGGGTCTATATACTTAGCAATTTCTCTTGCTACAGTATAAATTGGAAACACTATTTTAAAAAATGCTGGTTCCAGGTTAATATTATATATTGAAAATAGACACAAGAAAAAGATGCAATTATTTTCCTTAAAAAGTAGGTTTAAATTTAACTGTTATTTCCAATATCTTTGATTACATTTACCTACTTGGAAATCTAAAATAACAAAAAGTCAGAAATATGATGAAACAAAATAAGAATTATCATATGTACAAATATATACTTATACATAAACACAAAATGAAGATGAAATAAAGGGCAATTGTTACACACACATACTCATGCAAACAAAAATGAAGTATTTACAAAGTTTAAGGTTTTTCTTTCTTGAAATTAAATAAAAATAACCTGAGGAGCAATTTAAAAACCCTAAAACATTTTCAAGTTCAACATTGTACAATGAAATATAAAAGCATACTTATTTCAAAACAAGGCTAATAAGATATTTTATAGCAGGTTCATAATTCATTAGACTATCACTGTTCAAAACCAGAACAGCTAAAAGCTGGAAACCATGTCAAGAAACCCCCCTACTCCAAATAGTAAAATTGAAGTAAAGGTTAATGATATTTTAAGCCTATTTTTTCCCTCCTTATATTTTACTGTCTAAGTCATTTAGCATTTAGTATTCATGAAGGTGTACGAACATTAATTTTGGTTTTTATGTACTTGTTTCAGACATACTTAAACTGAAATAGTTTGATTACTACACAAAGTATAAGGTACTAAATCATAATGCTTCTCCATTTACTAAAATTGGATTTTACTGACCTTTTGCTTTAAATTTTACTTGGTGGGCTATAATATCCTCAAATATTTCCATATATCATTAGATTCCTCAGCATGAGTCCTGAGTCCCGGGGTAAGTTGTTGTGTGCGAGGAGATAGCCTAATATGATTAGGAAAATGATTATTTCAAGCAGCTGGAATAAGAAGGACCAAAGAATGAGTTCCTGATGAATAATAACTAGTTAGATTCTCTTCTGGTTTAAAACTGAATCTAAATTTTCAGGAGACCCAGGTAGTTTCTTAGAACTGGAGCTTACAGTGACTCAGGGAATAAGATCTTTTACAAATGTTCCTCTGGGATTTTAAGCATCTGAATGCAAGAAGCTGTAGTGACATCTAACTGCCCTCTTCACCTGCAAGGTGCATGCGTGTGTGCACGCCCACACACGCGCAGGCGCACGCACACACACACAATAAATGAGTTGGATGCTACTGAGATAGACATGTATTTGAGACCCATTACCTAATACAGGATATGTATTCTAGACCTAATAAGTATAATGTTCTCCTGATTAAAAAGTTTTCTAAGTGTATCCTTCCAGGAGATACCTGAAAAATGTTATCTAAAAATCTTTACTTAGTTTAGGGCCATTCTGGAACAATTATGTCTTTACCATGTAAGCTTTTCATTAATTCATTTGTTCACTTATTTAAGAAATACAGATTGCATATCTACCATGTGCTAGGCACTGCACTGAGTACTGAACAGAATGGAACTATGCCAAAGATAATGTTGTCTTAGCACCCTGGAAACTTATATATGATGAGTATGAGACAAACAAATGCACCATATATGACCAGGGAGCTTTCTATGTCTAAAAGTCAGGGATGGCTTCTTCAACCAATTCACCTTTGAGATGATACGTGATTTGCGTATCCAGGAGGGAGTGAGGAAGGCAGAGAGAATCGAAAAGATTGGTTAGCAACTTCTTGAAAGGATTAGCTGTTATTTTTTATTTTTTACCTGTTCGAATAACCACATTCCCAGAGGTTTAAAATAAACTAAGATATAAAACACAAAACATAAGAGCAAGGTGAAATTTGGCATTCTCTATGGTGTTTTTTGCTATTTGCAGGGTTCCTTCATGTGGGTTTGACTTGAAAACAGATGGCATGTGGTGGTGACTTAATGAGATAAAAGCTCCCCAGTAGGATCGGTGGCTGGGTCTTTCTCTTACTAAAGTATTTGCTAAAGAATAAAGTCATCTGCTTATATATTAGTACTTCTTAATCTGGTAATATTTTATATTCCTGTAGCCAATGTTAGAATTTATGATCTGAGATATGGTAATGCTATCAATCCAGCCAGTACTTTTATTCCTCATGGTTTATCTTAAACAGGATACTGTGTAATTGCTTTTGTGCTTTCCCATTTGTTTTCTCTTGTAAAAGAAAAAAGACTGAGAAAATTAACAAGCCAGCTGTTAGCACTTCTTTGATATTTCCCTGTGGCCTGCTCCGTTAGAGGGGGCTAAGTTCTTAATATCAGTTGGATTTGTTAATTATTGGTAAACAGTGCTCTATGAGTATTAGATAATGGATTCATTTTGTGCATTTATTTTCATCATGGCAATTTGGGTATTCTCTTGTCTTTAATTGTTTTGTTTAAAAAGTACCTGAAAACATAATCCAGAAGTCCAAGTCTTCCACGAAATTAAAGAAAGCAGTACTTTCCTTTACTTATATGACCAAAGCAAATATAATTTCCAGCTCTTTTTCAAAAATTTACTTCAGATGATCTTGGATAAAATTGTCTATACCTAACATTGTGGGGAAAAGACTGTAAAGGGCCACTGCATTCATGATATGAACAAACACTTTATTCAATTATTCATTTACTCAGGGTCAACTTTATACCAGGTTTTCTGTTAGGCTTTGGGGAGATGAAAGCAATGATAATGATGGGGAAAATGTCACCCTAGAGACTCCTAAATAGTTGATCCTTTCAAATAAAGTTCAAGGGCATTTGGTATGTCATTTGCTGTTCTATAGGAGACAAAGACAAGCTCTAGTAAATTATGCCACAAGACAGCCAATGAATGCCTAATCTGGTCTCCTTGGTGGTAGCCCAAGTCTGGGATAGATCAGTTCATGTCTTTATAGCACATCACAAGAGATATCCATGGGGAAACCAAGAGACATAGATCTAGATGTTTAGCCCCAAGGCAGAGAGATGATAGGAATAATTTATTTGACTAGGAGTATCTTGAAAAGCAAAAGGTCCTCTGCTCAGTGAATTCATGTAGAGAACATCTCTAAGATGAACCATCTACTATCAGCTGTTGTGGCACCTGCTGCATGGTACTAAGATCAGACATCTGGGAGAACTCGCCCTCTCCCATGAGGCAATCTGCAGAAAGTATGTGTCAGCTGGAAAACAGAGCAAAAGGCATTGACGGAACTTAAGCCTAAGGTGCTTTCAGAATCCTCAAGACCAGGTTTCTAATTAACCTGGGATAGGGTTGAATTTTATTTATATTTCTTGCTGAGGCAGAAGCATAAACGACGTGCAAACTGCTTCACAATTTGCTTAGCTGGTGATTGTTTCCCAGAGCTAACTCCTAAAAACCTACTCAGTCAGTCCCAAGAACGTCCTAAAGAAGTTGACCACTTCCTTGATTGGAAGATTTACAAGGCAGTAGATTCCCCTCCACCTCCCTGTACATATAGGTCCATGGAGAACAACAAACCGAAATGATCCTCCTTTCCTGGAACCAATATGGAGGCAAAGTGAAGTGCAGGTAAATCCCCTGAGTCCTAAATGGCCTTCAACAGACATGTCCTAATGAAGCAAAGTTAGAAATTGGTAATAATTTAATGAGAATGTGCCTCTTAGTGGCAATCATCCATCCATTCCTTCTTAGAGCACCTTTTAATTATTGTTACTAATGACAGAGTTGGGGGTCACTGATTTCAGAAAAGAAGAAAACTTTTTTGCTTTCAAGGCAGTAATGTGCAGCCTCTGCATTCTGCATGTTTGGAATAGCCAATATTTATTACTTATGCTTGCTACTTTTTTAAATGCTGGGCGATGGCATTGCTTTACTGGGCTGAAAAGACACCTTCTAAATTTGCCCTTTTTCCTTCCGATGTCCAAAGACATTGTCATTTGGGGCTGTTCATCATTTTTAGATAGTAACGATAAGAACAATATGCCCCATACACCTTCTCTGTCTTCACAGGGTACCTCAATAATCCCTAAGGAGTCATAGAGGTAGGGGGAAAAAAATCCCTGTTTTATCTGCTTTCCATCTTTCTGTTATCTGGGCTTATGCCCAATTTCGGCAGAGAATCATTCAGCTGCTCACTGGTGATCTTCACAGCTTCTGGCTAATGCAGCCTCTTAAACATCTCTAAGAAGCTTTAAAATCTGCTTAGGAACTTGTCAGAATGACACATGTTGGCAGCGATTTAATTTCACAAAGAATCACGGAGTGAATGCGCTACCCACCTCTCCTCTCTCCCTTTCCTTCCTTCCCACCATAGCACATGAGACATTCCAAATAGATGACTTTCTGGGGTTACCTCTCATAGAATATAGCTTACAAGATGGAAAAGTAGAAGAGCAATCAACACGAATCAACAATTTAGTATCATGTTTTAATAGCAACAGGCTGTAATTGGGGAAGAGAGGGTGAGGACATGCTACCAGACAGTAACAGAACATGGAACAGAAGCCATCATCCCAGAGCTCCCTTCTTGGACATCTATGGCAAGCTCATGCCCACTGCTGTCCTGCCTTTTTACTTCAGGCACAGAATTCATCTGATCTCTTCTCTGTCCTCAAACTTCCAGATTCAGAAATGGTGGAGAGTGCAGAAAAGCTTTCAAAGAAAAATGAATGGGTGTATTTTGATAGCAACTCATGAGAGGCTATGGTCTTCATCATTTTGCTAGTGTTTTAGCTTCGGCTTGCTCCTTCCTGCTTAACAAAGGAAGAAGAAATTAGAGGCAATGCTAGAAAGCTCACAATTAGGAAAACCATAGATTTATATTTTTAAGGAATTTGTTGAGCTTACATTTTCAAAGCTTCTCCCACAATAAAACTTTTTTGCCTATCAAGATTGCTAATATAGACTCTATCCCTCAAGAGAAAATAATGTTGTGAGAAGTGAAGGGAAATTGTAGGATTCCTATTTTTAAATGAATTACAGGTCCTGTATGCACCACTCTTTAGTGTTTATTCCTGACAGAATGAAATATTGATTCCAGTCCACTGTGACAATGCCCCAACAGAATGAAAGTTAGACTTTAATATAGGCAGCAAACTCGGGATTGATTATGCTGTTCATTGAGAGATTTACATAACTAAAAGGTAGGAGTTGTCAGCAGATTTAGCGCACACTCGCAGTCCTCACGAGGACAGAAAGGCTCAGCCCCATCTTATCATTTTCACTAATTCCATCTTCGGATGAAAATTGAACACTGAACAATCTAAGTCCCCCAGAGGCTTTTGCAAGAAATGAAACTTTCCCGGAATTAGCATCACTCGTACAGTCTAACAGGCTAATGCAGTCCCCTTTGAGGAGAAACACTTCAAGGGGCAAAAGAAAATGCAATCAAGCACACCCAACCTCAAAGTCATCACTGATAGTGAAAGGAGTTCAGCAGAATTTCTTTCGCCTGGTTAAACTCTGAAATGTCATCCACACAGAGAGCAAACTCAAAGTTATTCTTCCGCCTTCACAAAACAAGAACATATTCTGACGACTTTTCCCATTAAAAAAATTGTTATTCAGTTTCCCAGAAGTCCTAGAGGACTTGAGAAGAAAACCACAAATTTAAGTCACTGCGGTTTGAATGTTAAATTGGTAGCAGCCATGAGAAGAGCTGCTGAGTTAAGTATGTGGGGTTTACCTGCCCTGCAGGTGTGTGAGTTAGAGTGTGCTGCAATTTCATCATGATTTGTACTACTCAGAGAAACAAATAACTCCCATTTTTACTACATATTTCATTTTAATGCAACATGTAATTCTTAGCCAGTGGGTAGAAAGTAATACGTTATTGGTGCGACCCAGAATGGAGAAGCAAAACCATGAGGAGGCATAGTTCACAAATGAACGTGCTGATTCTAGTTTCCGTGATTAAGTTGACAACGTACCTTTATCCCAAGCCTTGCATGGTATCTCTGTGTCCTCAAAAGAGAACTGGCATTGCTTCCCCTAATTCAAATCCCAATGATCTATTGCTCTTTAATATTAATAGCCATTGCTGGTCTGCCTCTTGCAGCACAAGCAGCTTCGGCTCCAAATCTCAAGGTCTAAAGACTGTCATCATTTGTCTAATGTGCCCCAGGAGGACCCAGGGTGGCTCAGCCCATTAAGCAAGCTGGGTCTCAAGCAAGGGCTGTTGAAAGTTGACCTGAAACTGCCAGAATTCTCCTTTGTGGGGTTTTGTTCTGAGTCATAAACCTCATTTCCTCCATGGCAAACCCAACAGTATTTGTGAATTGTGTCTCCACTCTGTGTCGTAAGCGTTACCTCGCCAGAGCGTCTGCTTGGGCTTCATCCTGTCGCTAATGATCATTTTCTACTTTCCAGTCACTAACTCTTAAGAAGCACCAGTGAGATATAGTGAAAATACACCCTTCAAGAGGTGTCGTGGGACTTAACTTCTATTCCCATTTCTGCCAATAACTATCTAAGTGACTTTGGGGGAGACTTGACCTCTCTGAACTTCGGTTTCCTCATCTGCAAAACTAGATTACATGAAAGGTTCCCCTGGCTTTACAATCCCAGTTATAGTCACATATAAAGAAAGGACTTTGTTCTTACTAGTTTATTATAACTTTTGGCAAAAGTGGACAATTTCACATGATGTTTAAAAATTCACTACATATTCAGTTACCAAATCCTGGGGATAACTCTTCAAAATTGGAGAAAACTTAAAACACTGTAAAAAAGAAAAAACACAACTCTGAGTTTCACAGCACACTAGCCCAGTATGATTCTCTTAGGGTGCAAAAGATAATTTAACTCTTTATTATTCACTTATTAAAAGTCTGGATTTGCTAGAAGTAACGCTTGGTGTTTAGAATTGAGTGGTTTCATTTTGTTAGTTGCAACATATCAACTATTTTTATTTTCTAAATATGGAAATTAAAACACAACAACTTTGGAAACTGTGGTCTTTTTCATTCCCGTTACCGTCAATCTCTTTGCAAAATTTGACAATTGTTCACTCCCTTAACACATTCCTCTCATTCGACTTTCCATGACACTATATTTCTAGGCTTTCTTCCCCTCTGTGTCTGCTCCTTCTTTTTTTTTTCTTTCAAATTTTTATTTAAGTTCTAGTTAGTTAACATACAGTGCAATATTGATTTCCAGAGTGGAATTCAGTGATTCATCACTTTCATACAATACCCAGTGTTCATCACAAGTGCATTCTTTAATACCCATCACCCATGTAGCCCATCGCCCACCCATCTCCCTCCATCGATCCTCGGTTTGTTTTCTATTGTTAAGAGTCTCTTATGGTTTGCTTACCTCTCTCCCCACCCCATACTTTTTGTTTCTTAAATTCTACATGTGAATGAAATCATACTGTATTTGTCTATCTCTGACTGACTTATTTTGCTTAGCATAATACACTAGCTCCATTCATGTCATTGAAAATGGCAAGATTTCATTCTTTTTGATAGCTGGGTAATATTCCATTGTATATATATACCACCTCTTCTTTATTCATTCATCAGTCAATGGACATTTGGGCTCCTTCCGTAGTTTGCTATGGAAATATGGCACTATTGTTGATAGTGCTGCCATGTACTCCTTTGAATCTGTATTTTTGTATCCTTTAGGTGAATACTTAGTAGTGCTATTGCTAGGTTGTAGGGTAGTTCTATTTTTAATTTTTGGAGGAACCTCCCTACTCTTTTCCAGAGTGGCTGCACCAGTTTGCATTCCCACCAACAGTGCAAGAGGGTTCCCCTTTCTCCACATCCTCGCCAACACCTGTTGTGGCGTGTGTTGTTAATTTTAGTCATGCTGGACAGGTGTGAGGTGGTATCTCATCGTGCATTTCCCTGATGATGAATGATGTTGAGCATCTTTTTGTGCTCCTTCTTGACTTCCACTGGATCCTCTTCTTCTACTCCCCTTTCATATGAGTGTTTTCCCAGGTTCCATTCTAAGTTCTCCCATTTTAATATCTCATACATGTCCCATTAGTAACCTCATTTATTATATGCACATGATTTTCAAAGTCATTTCTTTTATTTAAAAAAACAGAGAGAGAGAGAGAGAGAAAGTGATTTTCTGGTGTCTCTCTTCATGGCATTAATCTCATCATTATAACTCATCTTCTTTATCTCATCTAAACCTAATTATATGCCAAAGGCTCCATCTCCAAATACCATTACATTTGAGGTTAGATCTTCAAAAGATGAATTTTGGAGGGATATGATTCAGTCCATAGCACCATTCCTGCTGTTTGACCATTCACTAAAGTTTTCTTGGCCTAAGAAATGTTCTTTCCAGCTGGATATTCATGACAGCACTTTAGCCTCTGGCTTTCAGCAGTCCATCAGATACATAAGGACTGTCTACTAGGGATACCTTGCCCTCCAGACAGAGATCAATTTCAAGTTCTGCCCTTTTCCAAAGGCTCACTTAGCCTCCTGGAAAAATTTACACTATCTTTCCATGAGTGGGAGCCCAGGTTTCTCTGCCTATAATGTTCTCTACTCCTCCACTATCAGGTCACCAACTATCAGACATATTCAGGTGAAAGTTATGGAGTTATGTTCTTCATCCTTTTCGGCACCACGTTGAGAACTCTGAGTAGGTTTCTAAACTACTTGACTTGGAGGCTGGAGAAGGAATCCCCTTCTTAAGAGGTAGTTGGAAAAATACATGGTACACCAGTAACTCTCTTTCTCTATATTTTTTAAACTCCCAAATCTCCAGTAGTATATTTTTGGAGCAAAGGTAAAGAAAGGATGGCTGACTTGTTTAAGAGGCTGAAACCCAAGTTTTCTGGCTGGAATGTAGTTACTAGAGAGGAGAGTGACAGATAGTGAAATCAGATAAATAAGCAAGATTGAGATCACATAGAGTCTTGGAGATTATGGTAAAAAGCTGGGTTTTATTCTAAATGTAATGGATAGTCATTGATGGTTGTTAAGCAGGGAAATGATATGAGCAAAGGACTGAGATTTACATTTAAAAATGTATCTCTATCTGTTATATAGAAAATTTATTATAAAGGGGAAAAAGTGGGAGAAAGAATATCAAATATCAGGATCCCAAGTAATGCATGGAGAAATGTAGAATGATAGCAGTGGAGAAGAAATAAAGGGGATGAAAATGAAATATGGTTTGGAAGAATTGAGAGGATGTGCTAAAGGACTGAATGTTAGAGAGTGAGAGGGTAAGAAGTTAAGAATGACTTAATTTGGGAGTGAACAACTAGATTGATGGGGTAGTACTAATTAATATGGAAAATACTGAATTAAGTAAGTTTTGTTTTGTTCATTGAGGTTAGTTGACATCAATGTTCCATTAGTTTCAGGTATACAACATAGTATACAACATACTGACTTGACATTCTATACATTACTCATGCTCACAGTAAGTGATCATCATCTGTCACTACAGAAGTTATCACAAAATTATTGATGATAATCCCTATGCCGTACTTTTCATCCCTGTGACTTATTTTATAACTGAAATTTTATACCTCTTAATCCCCTTCACTTATTTTGCCTATCCTCTCAACTCTCTCCCCTCTGGCAACCACCAGTTTGTTCTTTTTATTTATGATTCTGTTTCAGTTTGTTTGTTCATTCGTTTTGGTTTTTAGATTATATACATAAGTGAAATCATACGGTATGGGTTTTTCTGTGTCTGACTTTTTTCGCTTAGCATAATACCCTCAAGGTCCATCCGTGTCGCTGCAAATGACAAAATTTTTGTGGCTAATATTCCACTTCATATATATATGTAGTGTGTGTACACACACACATATCTATCACATCTTTATCCATTTATCCGTCAATGGACACTTGAGTTACTTCCATATCTCAGCTATTCTGAATAATGCAGCAATAAACATAGGGGTGCATATCTTTTTGAATTCATGTTTTTATTTTCTTTGGGTAAATACCCAGGAGTGGAATTACTGGATTGTACAGTTTTTCTACTTTTAATTTTTGAGGAAACTCCAAACTATTTTCCACAGTGATTGCACCAATTTACATCCCTACCAACAGTGCACAAGTGTTACCTTTTTTCTTTTTTTCTTTTTTTTTTTTAGATTTTATTTATTTATTTGACAGAGAGACAGCCAGTGAGAGAGGGAACACAAGCAGGGGGAGTGGAAGAGAAAGAAGCAGGCTCCCAGTGGAGAAGCCTGATGTGGGGCTTGATCCCAGAACATCGGGATCACACCCTGAGCCAAAGCTTAATAAGTGCGCCACCCAGGCACCCCAAGAGTTACCTTTTTCAATGTGGTTTTGATTTGTATTTTCCTAATGATTAATGTTGTTGAGCATCTTTTCTTGTTTCTGTGGTCATTTGCATGTGTTCTTTGGAAAAATGTCTATTCAGGTCCTCTGCCCATTTTTAAACCAGATTATTTGTGGGAGTTTTTGTTGTTGAGTTGTGTAAGTTTTTTATGTATTTTGGATATTAATCCCTTGTCAGATATATCATTTATGAATATCTTCTCTCATCCGGGAGTTTGCTTTTTCATTTTGTTGATGGTTCCCTTTATGGTGCAAAACCTTTTTATTTCTATGTAGTCTCAATAGTTTATTTTGCTTTTGTTTCCCTAAGAGTAAGTTTTCTTTTTGTTATTGTTTCCTGATCTGTGATTGAGAGCAGAAGGGACTACAGAGTTTTATTTAGGTTATATCAAATTTGAGATAGTTATTAATTCAAGTGCAGATGATAAAAGGCAAATCAACAAATATTTAAATTTAGAACTCAGTGTCCATGGCTAAAGAAACTTAATTGCCATGAACATATACATGGATTTAAAGCCCAATGGCTGAACGGAAACACGTAATGAGAGAATGTAGGAGAAAAGTGGCCATGGACCTAGCTCTAAGGCAACTGACATTGAGAGAAGAAGGAGCCAGCAAAGAGACCAAGAAGAATCAGAATACATCTTATTCAATAATTTCTCAACATTTTAAATATAGAAGTAATGAAACAGAATCTTGTTCTTCAACCGTTTCTCACTTCAGCACTAGTGAGAATCTAAAGCAGCAAGACCTAAGAGAACATTGTGTAATTTGTAATTCAATAGGTAATTGTTTGAAAATATTTGTAAAATTCTGAGAAATTTCTAAATAATGATGATACTGTAAAATTGGACTTACGTGTATCATTTAACCACACTAGGCCTTTGTTATATGTAAACACTCATATGCAGAGGTGAGGAGCATAGGCTTTTAAGCACAGACCTTCACTTTCTAGCTGTGGGACTTTGGGCAGTTTACTTAACCTCTCTGAATTTCAGTGTTTTCATCTGTGAAATGGAAGTGATAATGATAGGACATTTCTCACAGGACTAATCTAAGGGTTAAATGATTTAATAGCTCTAAATACTTAGAATAGTATTTAGCATTTGCCCAGAACATAAAAATACTAAAATAAATTACCCTAATTACATCATGTATAGTTATTTTCTGAGAGCTTGAACCATCTGCAGTCTATCCAGATTGATATAAAAATGAGTGATAGTTTTTCAGATTCAAGCGTGAATTGAAAGTTAAGTTCATTATGTCCTGGAGATAACTGGCTATGAACTAGGTAGAAAACAAGTGTGTCCTATCATTCTGGCACTTACCAGAGTTATGACTCTGGGAAAGTCATTTAAATCATAGAGCTCCAGTTGTCCAATTTAAACAGTGGAGAAGTAGAGAGATTAAAAGTTCTTAATGGTTTTATCTAAATTTTATGAATTTTAAGGTTTCTTTATTTCTTATTTCACATGATTTTCTTTGTTTTGACTCTACCCATGGGTGGAATCCATGGTAAAACGGATTAAGATCTTCACTTAAATAAAGTCTGTGCATAATTTTCACACCCAGCTTTTAAGGAACTTGAAATCATAAGGAATAATAGCTCCTTTTTTGTTATTTTTGCAAATAGATACCAAAGCCCCAGTTTAACCCTTACTGTAAATCTGTCTAAATAGCATGCTGGCAAGCTAGAGTGCAAGCTATTTAGGAAAATGTTTACTTCAGTTGAATCTGAGATAATTCACTTTGTCTAACATGCATTTGTAAGGTATCTTTTAAGAAAATATTCAGTTTCAATATATTTAGTTTAAAATTGATCATTTTCAAACTATTAGAAACTGCACATTCAGGGGATATTTCTTTGGATCTTAAATCTGCATATGAATTTTGATTTGGCTAAAGACATATACAAAGTGTAATTTAAAGTGTGTCTATCATACAATCAGAACATTGTAAACTATTACACATTTTTTTCCCTTTTCAAATATGTCAAAGATAAACTTCACTTAGGAAAATAAACATCATCGCTTGGGTATGATGAGACATTTTAGACACTGAGACCCCAGCTTTCTGAAGACCTTACTTCTAACTAACTATAAGCAGCAAAACTGTTTCTCTCCTTCTGACTAGCAATGGGATCTTTTACCTAGAGATTTCAGAACAAAAGGTAAGAAAGACAGTTAATTATAGCCCAGGCCCCACATGCAGAGTTAATGAATTTTAATGCACATCAATTAATAACTAATTGGGTTTTTTCCTGACTCTAGATAGAGGTTTTGGGTGATGAGAAGAAAAGAGGCCCCATTTTAATTGAAATACAACAGTCATTCTTCTATGGCTTTGTGTCCCTGGCTCTCCTTGTCTTTAAGTCAAAATCAAGAATTAAAAAAAAAAATCTGAAGATTCTTAGGTGCACAGGACTTTTCACATAGTGTAAATACAAAACTCTTTATAACTCTATACAGAGCAATGATGTTTCAAAACATTTTCATGTGATGTGTATGCAAAGTGGATATTATATTTTTAATTTTAAGTAAATAAAAGGTAAAGAAGAAAAGATAGAAAAAGAGAAGGTAGACAAGCTTAGAAGGTTTAAAAGTCTTGATTTCATTTCTTAGCCAGTGAAATTGAAACAGACATAAGACTCTGATTCTTATGAATCCAACTCTAGTACCTTCTCAGCATGGTGTATAACACCATCCAACTTCAATACATCGTTATAGAAAAACAAAGACATATACAATCAAGCTATAGTAATCCTGTTTGGTGGTACTGGCTTAAGGATGGACAAATGTATCAATGGAAAGAATAATAATTAATGAAGTAGAGCAGTAGAAACACATACATGTGGCCAACTGATTTTCAACAAAGGAATCAACAAAATTCAATGGGAGAAGGAATAGACTTTCAGCCAATGACGTTAGAAACAACTACATAAATATTTAGGGGAAAACATTGAACCTTGACTCCTACATTGTACCACACACAAAAATTAATTTGAGTTGTATCACAGACTTGAAAACATGAAATCTAAAATCGTGACTCTCCTACAAGAAAAAATAAGAGAATTTTTTGCTACTGGAGTAGGCCATGATTTTTTTTAAAGAAAAGGGAAAACAAGAACGATGCAAAATTGATAAATTGAACTTCACATAAATAAAAAACTTTTCTTTATCAAAAGACACAATTAAAAAATAAAAAGGCAGGCACATCCAAGGAGAAAATATTGTCAATGAATCTGTATGACAAAGGACTTGTATCCTAAATATGTAACGAGCTCTTACAAATCAATAATAAATAGACAAACAACCCAAATAAGCAATGTGTAAAAAAACTTGAGCATAAAGTCTTTCAACTACACTACATGTATACAAATGGCTGACAACCACATTAAAGATGCTCTATATCATTCGTCAACAGAAAAATGCAACTGAAAAAAAAGAAAAATGCAACTGAAAAGCCCAATGAGATACTACTATACCACCACTAGAATAGACAAGCTAAAAACATTCATAAATTTCCTGTTTCATTCCAGTGACAGAGAGCAGTAAAGGTCATTAATCTCACCCTTACAATTAAAGAAGACAAAAAAACCTACCAAATTGGAAATTAATGACTTTTTAAAAAAATCTATCAGAAAGCAATCCTTCAGGGCAGGAATTTCATGGATAAAAAAGAACCAAGCATTTGCATTTAAATGTCACCAGATACCATATAGGCCAGTAATGAGTCAGCTAAATTTTTTAATGAATTACTAAAGGCCTAATATATATTGATGGAAGAGTATTAAGTCATTTGTGGCTGTATATATAGAGGGGTCTGAACTGTCTAATATATTTTTCCTCCATGAATCACATCAGGTACTCACAGACAAGACTGTTCAGAATTCTGAGAAAATTTCCCTCATGACACTTGTTGGGGGAGGGGAACAGCAGCCACTGCCAAGCTTCACCAAAACCCATCTCCCCTAACTCCTCTATTAGGAAGATAGTCTGCGGGGATAAGAGCCGCAAAACTCTTCTTAGGGCACTGTTGGAAATCCATCCAATCTACAGAAAAGAAGCAGGGAAAATAAAGTCCTACCTCTGGGGAAGGGGCAGGAACATGCACTAAGCAAAGCATTCTAGCTGGTGCAAGGAAGGGCAGGGGCACTGGTAAAGGCCACACCACTCTGAGACCCAGGTTCACCCTGCCTAAGGATACCGCTTCATCAGAACATCAGAGAACGTTTCCTCCTTCCCCACCTCCCACCACTGTGCCAACAGCATCTGGCAATTATAACATTGGGATGCAGCTGGAGAGTTATATCCTCTCTGGGGAGAAAATATTGAGAAAAAGAGCTCTGGGATTCTCCACGCCCTATAAATGGAGGAATTCAAAGCCTGTGCAACAAACTGCAAACCCAGCTTAACTCCTGAGCATATTACAATCCTCCACACTCAAAGCCTAGCATAAGGATAGGCATACACATATCCATGTACAAAAAATTATTTACCTCAGTCTCTACTGTTCTATACAATACGTCCAGTTTTTAACAAAAAATTACCAGGCAAATGATGATGCAAAAAAAGCAAATTTTTGAGAAGACAAAGCAATCATTAGAACCACACTCAGATATGACATGGATATTGGAAATACCAAAGAATTTAAAATAACTATAATTAATATGTTAAAGGCTCTTATTGAAAAAGTAGACCACACAAAGATCAGAAAGATATTTTCATGAAAGAAATAGAAATTATAAAAATCCAATGGAAATGCTAGAAATATAACACAGAAGAACAGGGGGGCACCTGAGTGGCTCAGTCTGTCCAGCATCTGCCTTCGGGATCAAGTCAGGTACCAGGCTCTGTGCTCAGAGGGGAGTCTACTTGTTCCTCTTGCCCCTCCCCCTGCTTGGCTCTCTCTCCCTCCCTGTCTCTCAAATAAATAAATAGAATCTTAAACAAACATAAGAACGGAGATGAAAACTACCTTTGACAGACTCCACACAACCAAGGAAAAATCCACGAACTCACAGATAAATCAGTAAGAAGTATCTAACTTGGAACACAGAGAGAAAAAGTGAAAAAAGAAGGAGCATCCATGAGCCATGGGACAATATCAAACAATCTAACATGAATAATTAGAATCCTGGAAAAAGAAAAGAGAAAACAGGCTCAAGTATTATTTTAAAAAACAATGACCGAGATTTTCCAAAATCAATGACAAGACCCCAAACCATAGAGTGAAGAAGTTCAGAGAAGCATAGGACTGGGGCGCGGGGGAAGGAAAAACGATGCATATCATATTCAAACTGCTAAAATCCAAAGATGAAGACAATCTTGAAATCAGGGGAAGAGACACACTGCTTACAGAACAACAGCAGTAAGCAGACTTTTCATCAGACACCATTTAAGATGTACAGTAGAGTGATGTCTTTCAAGTACTGGAAGGACAAAGAAAGACTGCCAACCTAAAATTCTACACCTAGTGAAGTATCATCCACAAATTAAGAAGAAATAAATATTTTCTCAAATAAACAAAAAAAATGAGTAAATTTACTGTTAGCGGACTATCTGGAAAAGAAATGTTCAAGGGAGTTCTTCAGACAGAAAGAATGTAAGAAATTCAGATTTACACAAGATATGAGCAGCATTGGAAAAGGAATAAATTAAGGTAAGTTAAATGTGTGTTTTTCCTATTTTTAACTTTTTTTTAAAGATTTTATTTATTTGACAGAGAGAGAGCATGCATGTGCATGTGTGCAAATAAGCGGGGGGGGGGGGGCAAAGCAGGCTCTTTAGGGAGCTGGACTTGGGGCTCAATCCCAGGATCCTCGGATCACGACCTGAGCCAAAGGCAGACACGTAACCGACTGAGCAACCCAGGTGCCCCTTTTTTCTTAATTTTAACTTTTTAATGGTGATTGACTAGAGCAAAAGATGGTAATGGTGTATTTTGTGTTTACAGCATATGTAAATTTGACAAAAGTATGAGGAGAAGAAACTGGAAATACACCAGTATAAGATCCTAATTACGTGTAAAATGCAGTAGTATTATTTGAACATAAATCCCATATGCACACACACACACACACACACATATATACACATCTATACAGGAGAAATCCTAGGACAACTACCAATTTTTATAAATATACAAATAATAAGTCAGTAAAGAAGATAAAGCAGAATCATAAAAAAAAAAAAACTCAAGCCCAGAAAAGGCAAGAAATTAAAGAGAATTTGAAATAAAGAATAAATGG